>NC_092336.1:342541346-342850961 GCF_046630445.1 Rutidosis leptorrhynchoides
TACATGTAAATGTTGTTTTGAAACCTTTAGGTTAACGATCTTGTTGAATGTTGTTAACCCATTGTTTATTATAACAAATGAGATGTTAAATTGTTATATTATCATGATATTATGATATATAATATATCTTAGTATGATATATATACAGTTAAATGTCGTTACAACGATAATCGTTACATATATGTCTCGTTTCGAAATCATTAAGTTAGTAGTCTTATTTTTACATATGTATTTCATTGTTAATACACTTAATAATATATTTACTTAACATTTAAAATAATTAACCAAGTGTATCAATATCTTAATATGATTCATATGTACCTAGTAAGACGTTGTTATAACGATAATCGTTATATATATCGTTTTCGAGTTTCTTAAATTAATAGTCTCATTTTTATGTATATAACTCATTGTTAAAATACCTAATGAGATACATACTTATAATAAAATCATGTTAACTATATATATAACCATATATATGTCATCGTATAGTTTTTACAAGTTTTAACGTTCGTGAATCACCGGTCAACTTGGGTGGTCAATTGTCTATATGAAACCTATTTCAATTAATCAAGTCTTAACAAGTATGATTGCTTAACATGTTGGAAACACTTAATCATGTAAATAACAATTTCATTTAATATATATATAAACATGGAAAAGTTCGGGTCACTACAGGTGGTGGGTGGTGGTCGTGGTAGTGGGTGGTGGTGGTTGGTGGTGTTGATTGATGGTGCTGGTTGGTGATGGTGTGTAACGACCCGACTTTTTCGACTTGCTTTCGTGCCTTGTATTTTAGCGAAACTGCGATTTTGTGCGTACTGTGTTACTTTATACTCTGGAAACTTGATATATGTGGTTTACTTACAATTATATGTTAAAACGTGCCTTAGAGTACGTAGGATACTTAACTTGTTCACCGGATGCTTTTATAACCGTTAGTGTTATTTAACGTTTCGAATAAACCGCAGACTGCGCACACGTTTGACTTTTGTCGGAACTGGAATATTTGGACAGCGAAATATTAATTATTATTTTATAATAATAATTACTTGGGCCTTTGGATGCTTAATTTTATTTATTTAATTGCTAGAGCCCAATAATTAGTCTTGTTGGACTTTCTACCTTGATGGGCTCAAGCCCACCCTACTCTAGCTAGTGACCCAATTAATTAGCCCAAGTATTATTACTAGTGACCCATAATAATAAATAAATAAATTAATTAATTAATTAATGAGTCATACTAGCCATTTGGATAAGGATTATCCATATTGTCACTTAAGATTCTAGCATAAGTACACACTTTAGACAACCATTATCCATAAAGCAAAATGGTGTCTCCCCTCCCCCTCCCTCAAAACCCACGGCCTAATGGCCATTCCATGTCATCAATCCATGTCAATTTTTGCTTATAAATACTAGCCATTTCCCTCATTCAATCACTTGCTCTCATTTAGTTTTCACACACACTTGTTCTTTCTTTCTTTCCTTTCTAGTATTACTTGTAAGTTTTCTCTTTCTCTTCTTCTTTTCCCTTTCAATTTCGTGAATCATCATCATTCTTTCATGGAGATCAAGTTCCTTTAACTTGATCTTGATTATATCTTGTTGATTCAAGCATGAATCCTTCAAGAACATGGAAGATTCAAGCTTTCTAGCTTTGAATCTTCACCAACTTTGTAGATATACTTCTTTTATGCTTTAATCTTGTTATTTTATGATAAAGATTCAAACTTTAATTTGTAATCTTCATGTATCTTCAAGATCCAAGTTTTATGCTTCAAGATCTTCAAGAACAACCAATATGCAAGCTTTCTAGCTTGAATCTTCATATCTTATTAATGGATCTAAGTTTTCTAACTTATGATCTTGTTATTTTGTTAAAAAGATTTAAACTTGTGTTTGTTATCTTCATATATCTTAAAGATCCAAGCTTTATACTTCAAGATCTTCAAGAACAATAAAGGTTCAAGCTTCTAGCTTTGAAACCTTGTAACTTGTGTGAATAGGATCCAAGCTCTCTAGCTTAGAGTTCCATCACCTCATTTGACTTAGATCATGTTCATACTTGTTTGATTGATGTAAAGTTTATAACTTTGTTGTAAATAGGACTTGTAATTGTGTTAAGACTAAGGATATGATGTAACCTTTGTAACATATTGTGTATTGATGGTAGAATCTTAGTCAAAAGTGATGCTAAACAATCAACGAGTTGTACACTTGAAGCTACAAGCATCAAGGATGAGAACCGTGATGAGCATCAAGCACCAAGAACCCCACCGGAGCAATTGTCCACTAATTTTCGTATCTTATCATACCACCTGGGCTACTGGAAAGTTAATTTTCATTTAGTTCGGTTCGAGTAGATGATTTTCCTTTTAGGCCTCGTCTTAATCCGAGTTACGGTTTAGGATTTATGGCCCTCCCAGAGTCACTACACCCTATTAACGTTGTGCTGAAATTTCTGACCTACTCGCACTTAAACCGTCGCCACGGTCAAACGAAGACGAGTTAGGTTCTGAAAATTGGTCAGCTGTTAGGGAACTCATATACGGAGCCATATCCACTTACTATGTGACTTTTCGATTTACGTAGAGGTCGTAGCAGCTGACCGAAGTCAGCCTATTGTTTCGATCTCTATTCTTGTCGAACTTACTTAGCTATTATGATGATGAATGATGATGATGATGACACTTAAACTTATTTTATGCACTATTAGAATTTATAAAGACAACCTACTGACCTAGTAACCCTTGATTTAGGTTTACGACCTTTCGGACCGACTTACTACTTGCGTACTTTCATTACTGACTTTACCGCTTTTATCACTGTGAGTTATAGCATCCCTTTTTACTTTAACTATTTTGGGACTGAGAATACATGCGCTTTTTACGTTTTACATACTAGGCACGAGTACTTAAACTTTATATGTGTGTGTGGGTTATACAACGGCATAAACATTCCCTTTAGCACGGTAACGTTTAATCATTGGTCTTTAAACCGGTGAACGCGAATCTTAGATATGGATCCATAGGGTTTGACATCACCACTCGGGCTAGTCGCGCTAGCATTTAACGGGTGTTTAATACTTCGTGAACATACGTACTCGCCAAGTGTACTTTCAGGGGGTTATAAACGTTAAGTCTAGTTACCGGGTGCCCATGGTTATACATATACTTTTCATACTGTTTTGTTATACGGAAATCTCGTGGCCTACCTTACGTTACTGTTACAACTTAAACAATAGCTCACCAACATTCGTGTTGACTTTTAAGCGCGTATTTCTCAGGTTCCTAGACGTTTCTTGCTTCCACTGTTAGATTTGTTGTCATGCTATTATTGAATTGCTGTTAAGGACCTGCTGTATTAGTTATCCGCTGCATTACTAGAGATGTCTCATTCATGGAACTTTTCTTTTGCATTCATAGTTTATGTTAATTTCAAACAATGGCTTTGTAACGACCTTAGGGTCAAATACTTATGTTTATGCTCCTATTCGTAGGATGCACGTTATCTTTTGTAAAACGCTATCTTTTTATGAATGCAAACTTGTTTTCAAACAGCATATAGTGTTTGACCGTGTAAAGATCCTGTTGTTGACGAATCATACACGATGGTTTTGTACGGGGCGTCACATTTGGTATCAGAGCATTGGTTGTAGGGAATTAGGTTGCATTAGTGGGTATAGACCGGACCTAAGTAGGATTCACTAATAGGACTAATCTACAACTTGCTAGCTTACTTGTTTCTGCGAAACTTACTGCATGCTTTTGTCTACTTTTTCAGATGTATGATCTTACTGCATGCTATTGCTTATCTTCACTGCCATGCGAACTTGTTGTATGCTTATTTCCGCTATTACATGATTACTATCTGCTTTCACATGTTATTTCTGTTTAGCACTGTTGTTATTACTGCCATGCTAGGTTGATGTAGTGCCTAATACGTGCTTGCTTTATGACTTACTGACATGGAAAAGTTATTTTTCCTTGTTCAGATGTAGGATATTCCACCTGTCATCATTTTGAGCAGCGATTCAGACTCGTCAGCCACCTCATGTAGTGACCCGAACTTTTCCATGTTTATATATATATTAAATGAAATTGTTATTTACATGATTAAGTGTTTCCAACATGTTAAGCAATCAAACTTGTTAAGACTTGATTAATTGAAATAGGTTTCATATAGACAATTGACCACCCAAGTTGATCGGTGATTCACGAACGTTAAAACTTGTAAAAACTATACGATGACATATATATGGTTATATATATAGCTAACATGATTTTATTATAAGTATGTATTTCATTAGGTATTTTAACAATGAGTTATATACATAAAAATGAGACTATTAATTTAAGAAACTCGAAAATGATATATATAACGATTATCGTTATAACAACGTCTTACTAGGTACATATGAATCATATTAAGATATTTATACACTTGGTTAATTATGTTAAATGATAAGTAAATATATTATTAAGTGTATTAACAATGAAATACATATGTAAAAATAAGACTACTAACTTAATGATTTCGAAACGAGACATATATGTAACGATTATCGTTGTAACGTCATTTAACTGTATATATATCATACTAAGATATATTATATATCATAATATCATGATAATATAACAATTAAACATCTCATTTGTTATAATAAACAATGGGTTAACAACATTCAACAAGATCGTTAACCTAAAGGTTTCAAAACAACGTTTACATGTAACGACTAACGATGACTTAACGACTCAGTTAAAATGTATATACATGTAGTGTTTTAATATGTATTCATACAATTTTGAAAGACTTCAAGACACTTATCAAAATACTTTTACTTAACAAAATTGCTTACAATTACATCCTCGTTCAGTTTCATCAACAATTCTACTCGTATGCACCCGTATTAGTACTCGTACAATACACAGCTTTTAGATGTATGTACTATTGGTATATACACTCCAATGATCAGCTCTTAGTAGCCCATGTGAGTCACCTAACACATGTAGGAGCCATCATTTGGCAACTAGCATGAAATATCTCATAAAATTACAAAAATATGAGTAATCATTCATGACTTATTTACATGAAAACAAAATTACATATCCTTTATATCTAATCCATACACCAACGACCAAAAACACCTACAAACACTTTCATTCTTCAATTTTCTTCATCTAATTGATCTCTCTCAAGTTCTATCTTCAAGTTCCATGTGTTCTTCATAAATTCCAAAAGTTCTAGTTTCATAAAATCAAGAATACTTCCAAGATTGCAAGTTTACTTCCAAGTTTTCTAAATCCATTCCAAATAATCATCCAAGATCAAGAAACCTTTGTTACTTAAAGTAGGTTATCTTTCTAATATAAGGTAATAATCATATTCAAACTTTAATTCAATTTCTATAAATATAACAATCTTATTTCGAGTGGAAATCTTACTTGAAATTGTTTTCGTGTCATGATTCTGCTTCAAGAACTTTCAAGCCATCCAAGGATCCTTTGAAGCTAGATCTATTTTTCTCATTTCCAGTAGGTTTATCCAAGGAACTTGAGGTAGTAATAATGTTCATAACATCATTCGATTCATACATATAAAGCTATCTTATTCGAAGGTTTAAACTTGTAATCACTAGAACATAGATTAGTTAATTCTAAACTTGTTCGCAAATAAAAGTTAATCCTTCTAACTTGACTTTTAAAATCAACAAAACACATGTTCTATATCTATATGATATGCTAACTTAATGATTTAAAACCTGGAAACACGAAAAACACCGTAAAACCGGATTTACGCCGTCGTAGTAACACTGCGGGCTGTTTTGGGTTAGTTAATTAAAAACTATGATAAACTTTGATTTAAAAGTTGTTTTTCTGGGAAAATGATTTTTATTATGAACATGAAACTATATCCAAAAATTATGGTTAAACTCAAAGTGGAAGTATGTTTTCTAAAATGGTCATCTAGACGTCGTTCTTTCAACTGAAATGACTACCTTTACAAAAATGACTTGTAACTTATTTTTTAGACTATAAACCTATACTTTTTCTGTTAAGATTCATAAAATAAAGATCAATATGAAACCATAGCAATTTGATTCACTCAAAACGGATTTAAAATGAAGAAGTTATGGGTAAAACAAGATTGGATAATTTTTCTCATTTTAGCTACGTGAAAATTGGTAACAAATCTATTCCAACCATAACTTAATCAACTTGTATTGTATATTATGTAATCTTGAGATACCATAGACACGTATACAATGTTTCGACCTATCATGTCGACACATCTATATATATTTCGGAACAACCATAGACACTCTATATGTGAATGTTGGAGTTAGCTATACAGGGTTGAGGTTGATTCCAAAATATATATAGTTTGAGTTGTGATCAATACTGAGATACGTATACACTGGGTCGTGGATTGATTCAAGATAATATTTATCGATTTATTTCTGTACATCTAACTGTGGACAACTAGTAGTAGGTTACTAACGAGGACAGCTGACTTAATAAACTTAAAACATCAAAATATATTAAAAGTGTTATAAATATATTTTGAACATACTTTGATATATATGTATATATTGTTATAGGTTCGTGAATCAACCAGTGGCCAAGTCTTACTTCCCGACGAAATAAAAATATGTGAAAGTGAGTTATAGTCCCACTTTTAAAATCTAATATTTTTGGGATGAGAATACATGCAGGTTTTATAAATGATTTATAAAATAGACACAAGTACGTGAAACTACATTCTATGGTTGAATTATCGAAATCGAATATGCCCCTTTTTATTAAGTCTGGTAATCTAAGAATTAGGGAACATACACCCTAATTGACGCGAATCCTAAAGATAGATCTATTGGGCCTAACAAACCCCATCCAAAGTACCGGATGCTTTAGTACTTCGAAATTTATATCATATCCGAAGGGTGTCCCGGAATGATGGGGATATTCTTATATATGCATCTTGTTAATGTCGGTTATCAGGTGTTCACCATATGAATGATTTTTATCTCTATGTATGGGATGTGTATTGAAATATGAAATCTTGTGGTCTATTGTTACGATTTGATATATATAGGTTAAACCTATAACTCACCAACATTTTTGTTGCGTTTAAAGCATGTTTATTCTCAGGTGAATACTAAGAGCTTCCGCTGTTGCATACTAAAATAAGGACAAGATTTGGAGTCCATGTTTGTATGATATTGCGTAAAAACTGCATTCAAGAAACTGATTTCGATGTAACATATTTGTATTGTAAACCATTATGTAATGGTCGTGTGTAAACATGATATTTTAGATTATCATTATTTGATAATCTACGTAAAGCTTTTTGAACCTTTATTTATGAAATAAAGGTTATGGTTTGTTTTAAAAATGAATGCAGTCTTTGAAAAACGTCTCATATAGAGGTCAAAACCTCGCAATGAAATCAATTAATATGGAACGTTTTTAATCAATAAGAACGGGACATTTCAGTTGGTATCCGAGCGTTGGTCTTAGAGAACCAGAAAATTTGCATTAGTGTGTCTTATCGAGTTTGTTAGGATGCATTAGTGAGTCTGGACTTCGACCATGTTTTTATTAAAAATGATTGCTTAACATTTTTGTTGGAAAATATATATTATTAACATGTATATATTATGTGATATATTAATCTCTTAACATGTTTGATATTGCGTGATAGATGTCTACCTCTAGCACAAATCCCATTGACTCACCTAATAATAACGAAGAGTCGAATATATATTGGACTGATTCATAAGTTCCCGAAGAAGAACCGGAAGAAGAATCAGAACCGGAAGAATAATCAGAACCGGAAGAGGAGGAACCGGAGGAGGAAATAGAACCGGTGGGGGAAATAATAAAACAGTTAAGTAAAAGAAAATCCTCAACTAACCGACCAAGGTTAATTATGGTCAATGGTGTTTCCGCCAAGGAAGCAAAATATTGGGAGGATTACCAATTCTCCGATCAATCGGATTCCGACGAGAATTCCGATGATGTTATAGAAATTACCCCAACTGAATTTAAAAAGGCAAAAGAAAATAATAAGGGAAAGGGCATAAAAATAGAGAAATCTAATTCCAACCCCGATAACTTTATATGTATCGTCAACCCCCGAAGCCCTTAAGTTGTAACAATGACCCGGGAACCTCTAAACCACCAGGTTTTTCTAAACCGTTGTGGAAAACGACAGCTCTTATTAGGGGAACATCATATATCCCTAGAAACTTGGCAAAATGAACCAAAACCGAAGAAGAAGAAACGAGCGAGTCGGAATAAGATAGTTGTATTCGTGTGGTGTAATATATGTAATATAGTGTGCTTATGCTTTATGATATATGTAAAAATTGCTTGTATTAATAAGTATTTTTTTTATGAATCTAACTCTTGTCTATTTTACAGTATAAAAACACAAAATGGATAGACAACCCAATATTTTAAGAGACCTACCCGGAGACATGATTGATGAAATCTTGTCTAGAGTCGGTCAGAATTCTTCGGCACAACTATTTAGGGCGAAATCAGTTTGTAAGACATTCGAAGAACGTTCCAAGAATGTCTTGGTTTATAAGAGACTTTTGTTTGAAAGATGGGGGATATCACATTGGGAAACCCATAAGTTACGATGTGTTTACTTTGACGCATATATTGCGGGGAACCCAAATGCTATTTTATGCAATGGGTTAAGAAATTATTTTGACTCAATGTATCCGAATATAGGACTTCATGATTTAGAAAAAGCGGCTAACATGTAACATAAAGAAGCATGCTATGCTTACGGGTTAGTAATGTTCGCTTCTCACCAAAGTGAGAAAAAGAACATCGGGCTACAACTATTAAACAAAACATTCCCATAAGTGACAGAGTCGGTAATTGGGGTAAGAAATGAGGTTTTTAGGTTATTACGAGACTTTTGGTCATTACGTAACCCTCGTCCCTTTGACGACGTTACAACACGCTGTCTTATCAACGGCCGTTACGGTTATGTTCCACAAGACCAAGGATGGGGAGTAGTCCTAGTAAAACCAGAATGCATGACTTGTTTCTGGACGTATGAATTACGTGTCTTTATTGCCTTTGCTGAACGACTTGTGTACTAGCTAGAATTATCTTCACAACTATCTTGTATCAAAGTTATTGTGTGCTATATTTCATGCTTTATGTAAAATAAGCGGTATTTTAAGTTTGTAAAATATTGTATAAAATTTTGAACGCGAAATATTATTATAATCAGTTTTTCATATAGAATTGTAGTAGTTGAATTGTATATTAGCTACTAAGTATGAACTTAACGGGTAGATACTACCCGAACTTAAACTTATAAAACGCTAATATGAAGAAAAAGCTTTTATAAATGAGTTCATATTATGCTACGAAATACTATTAACTACTCTTATTATTCTGTATGATTAACTTGTTCCATTTGACTATTTTGAAGGAAATGGCACCGACTACTCGACACACCGTGAATATGAATGAAGAGGAATTCCGTACTTTTCTAGCTTCAAACATAGCCGCAGTACAGGCTGCGCTACATACCAACAATAACCTTGGATCTAGCAGTACAGGAAATCATGTAGGATGCACCTATAAAGAATTCACTGCCTGCAAACCTTTGGAATTTGATGGAACCGAAGGACCGATCGGATTGAAACGGTGGACCGAGAAGGTCGAATCGGTGTTTGCCATAAGTAAGTGTACTGAAGAGGACAAAGTGAAGTACGCTATGCATACCTTCACAGGTTTTGCGTTAACATGGTGGAATACCTATCTAGAGCAAGTGGGACAAGATGATGCGTACGCACTACCGTGGTCAGCATTCAAGCACTTGATGAACGAGACGTACCGTCCCAGAACCGAGGTAAATAAGCTCAAGACAGAACTTAGAGGGTTACGAACCCAAGGATTTGATATTACCATGTACGAAAGAAGATTCACAGAATTGTGCCTATTGTGTCCGGGAGCGTTCGAAGATGAGGAAGAGAAGATCGACGCGTTTGTGAAAGGATTACCGGAAAGAATCCAAGAAGATATAAGTTCACACGAGCCCGCCTCCATACAACAGGCATGTAGAATGGCTCGCAAACTAGTGAACCAGATTGAGGAAAGAATTAAAGAACAGACGGCTGAAGAGGCCAATGTGAAGCAAGTCAAAAGAAAGTGGGAGGAAAACGGAGATAAGAATCACCAATACAACAACAACAGCAATTACAATAATAATCGCAACAATTATCCCAACAATCGCAACATCAATCGCCACTACAACAAACGGCCCAACAATAGCAACAACAACAACAACAACTACTACAACAATCATCCCAACAACAATAACAACCGCAACAACAACAACAACAACAACAACAACAACAACAACAATCAGAAGCAGCTATGCCAAAGGTGTGAAAAGTATCACTCGGGGTTCTGCACCAAATTTTGCAACAAGTGTAAAAGAAATGGTCATCGCGCGGCGAAGTGTGAGGTCTACGGACCAGGGGTTAACAGAATGAAAGGAACAAATGGTGTCGGAACGAGTAATGGCGGAGCAAGTAGTGTTGGAGAAAGTTATGCCAATGTAGTTTGTTATAAATGTGGAAAACCGGGCCACATTATTAGAAATTGCCTGAACCAGGAGAACACGAATGGACAAGGCCGCGGAAGAGTTTTCAATATTAATGCGGCAGAGGCACAGGAACACCCGGAGCTTGTTACGGGTACGTTTCTTATTGACAATAAATCTGCTTATGTTTTATTTGATTCGGGTGCGGATAGAAGCTATATGAGTAGAGATTTTTGTGCTAAATTAAGTTGTCCATTGACGCCATTGGATAGTAAATTTTTACTCGAATTAGCAAACGGTAAATTAATTTCAGCAGATAATATATGCCGGAATCGAGAAATTAAACTGGGTAGCGAAATATTTAAGATTGATTTGATACCAGTAGAGTTAGGGAGTTTTGATGTAATAGTTGGCATGGACTGGCTGAAGAAGATGAAAGCAGAGATCGTATATTATAAAAATGCAATTCGCATTGTACGAGAAGAAGGAGAACCCTTAATGGTGTACGGAGAAAAGGGCAACATAAAGCTACATCTTATTAGTAATTTGAAGGCACAAAAACTAATAAGAAAAGGTTGCTATGCTGTTCTAGCACACGTCGAGAAAGTACAAACTGAAGAAAAGAGCATCAATGATGTTCCTGTCGCAAAAGAATTTCCCGATGTATTTCCGAAAGAATTACCAGGACTACCTCCACATCGATCTGTTGAATTTCAAATAGATCTTGTACCAGGAGCTGCACCAATAGCTCGTGCTCCTTATAGACTCGCACGCAGCGAGATGAAAGAACTGCAAAGCCAACTGCAAGAACTATTAGAACGTGGTTTCATTCGACCAAGCACATCACCATGGGGAGCTCCTGTTTTGTTTGTCAAGAAGAAGGATGGTACATTTAGGTTGTGTATTGACTACAGAGAGTTGAACAAACTTACCATCAAAAACCGTTATCCACTGCCGAGAATTGACGACTTATTTGATCAACTACAAGGCTCGTCAGTTTTTTCGAAGATCGATTTACGTTCTGGATATCATCAAATGCGAGTAAAGGAGGATGATATTCCAAAAACTGCTTTTAGAACGTGTTATGGTCATTACGAGTTTATGGTTATGCCGTTTGGATTAACTAACGCACCAGCTGTGTTCATGGACCTTATGAACCGAGTGTGTAGGCCATATCTTGACAAGTTTGTCATTGTTTTCATCGATGACATACTTATTTACTCAAAGAATGATCAAGAGCACGAAGAACATTTGAGAAAAGTGCTAGAAGTATTGAGGAAAGAAAAACTGTACGCTAAGTTTTCAAAGTGTGCATTTTGGTTGGAAGAAGTTCAATTCCTCGATCACATAGTGAACAAAGAAGGTATTCAGGTGGACCCGGCAAAGATCGAAACTGTTGAAAAGTGGGAAACCAAAAAGACTCCGAAATATATACGTCAATTTTTAGGATTGGCTGGTTACTACAGAAGATTCATCCAAGATTTCTCCAAAATAGCAAAACCCTTGACTGCATTAACGCATAAAGGGAAGAAATTTGAATGGAAGGATGAACAAGAGGAGGCATTTCAATTATTGAAGATAAAGCTAACTACGGCACCTATATTGTCATTGCCTGAAGGGAATGATGATTTTGTGATTTATTGTGACGCATCAAAGTAAGGTCTCAGTTGTGTATTAATACAACGGATGAAGGTGATTGCTTATGCGTCTAGACAATTGAAGATTCACGAGCAAAATTATACGACGCATGATTAAGAATTAGGCACGGTTGTTTTTTCATTAAAGACTTGGAGGCACTACTTATATGGGGTCAAAAGTATTATATATACCGACCACAAAAGTCTTCAACACATATTTAATCAGAAACAACTGAATATGAGGCAGCGTAGGTGGATTGAATTGTTGAATGATTACGACTTTGAGATTCATTACCACCAGGGGAAGGCAAATGTGGTAGCCGACGACTTGAGTAGAAAGGACAGAGAACCCATTCGAGTAAAATCTATGAATATAATGATTCACACTAACCTTACTACTCAAATAAAGGAGGCGCAACAAGGAGTTTTAAAAGAGGGAAATTTAAAGGATGAAATACCCAAAGGATCGGAGAAGCATCTTAATATTCGGGAAGATGGAACCCGGTATAGGGCTGAAAGAATTTGGATACCAAAATTTAGAGATATGAGAGAAATGGTACTTAGAGAAGCTCATAAAACCAGATACTCAATACATTCTGGAACGGGGAAGATGTACAAGGATCTTAAGAAACATTTTTGGTGGCCAGGTATGAAAGCCGATGTTGCTAAATATGTAAGAGAATGTTTGACGTGTTCTAAGGTCAAAGCTGAACATCAGAAACCATCAGGTCTACTACAACAACCTGAAATCCCGGAATGGAAATGGGAAAACATTACCATGGATTTCATTACTAAATTGCCAAGGACTGCAAGTGGTTATGATACTATTTGGGTAATAGTTGATCGTCTCACCAAGTCAGCACACTTCCTGCCAATAAGAGAAGATGACAAGATGGAGAAGTTAGCACGACTGTATTTGAAGGAAGTCGTCTCCAGACATGGAATACAATCTCTATTATCTCTGATAGGGATGGCAGATTTATTTCAAGATTCTGGCAGACATTACAACAAGCATTAGGAACTCGTCTAGACATGAGTACTGCCTATCATCCACAAACTGATGGGCAGAGCGAAAGGACGATACAAACGCTTGAAGACATGCTACGAGCTTGTGTTATTGATTTCGGAAACAGTTGGGATCGACATCTACCGTTAGCAGAATTTTCCTACAACAACAGCAACCATTCAAACATTGAGATGGAGCCGTTTGAAGCACTTTATGGTAGAAAGTGCAGGTCTCCGATTTGCTGGAGTGAAGTGGGGGATAGACAGATTACGGGTCCGGAAATAATACAAGAAACTACCGAGAAAATCATCCAAATTCAACAAAGATTGAAAACCGCCCAGAGTCGACAAAAGAACTACACGGACAGTAAAAGAAAAGATATAGAGTTTGAAATTGGAGAAATGGTCATGCTTAAGGTTTCACCTTGGAAAGGCGTTGTTCGATTTGGTAAACGGGGGAAACTAAATCCAAGGTACATTGGACCATTCAAGATTATAGATCGTGTCACACCAGTAGCTTACCAACTGGAGCTACCTCAACAACTCGCAGCTGTACATAACACTTTCCACGTCTCAAATTTGAAGAAATGTTTTGCTAAAGAAGATCTCACTATTCCGTTGGACGAAATCCAAATCAATGAAAAACTTCAATTGTTAAGGTTTGATGGAATGCTTGTAGAGGACCCGAGTTCACCTGGGAGCGTGAAGATCAGATGAAGAAGAAATACCCGCATTTATTTCCAGAAGATACGTCAACACCTCCAACTGCTTAAAATTTCAGGACGAAATTTATTTAACGGGTAGGTACTGTAGTGACCCGAACTTTTCCATGTTTATATATATATATATTAAATGAAATTGTTATTTACATGATTAAGTGTTTCCAACATGTTAAGCAATCAAACTTGTTAAGACTTGATTAATTGAAATAGGTTTCATATAGACAATTGACCACCCAAGTTGATCGGTGATTCACGAACGTTAAAACTTGTAAAAACTATACGATGACATATACATGGTTATATATATAGTTAACATGATTTTATTATAAGTATGTATCTCATTAGGTATTTTAACAATGAGTTATATACATAAAAATGAGACTATTAATTTAAGAAACTCGAAAACGATATATATAACGATTATCGTTATAACAACGTCTTACTAGGTACATATGAATCATATTAAGATATTGATACACTTGGTTAATTATGTTAAATGATAAGTAAATATATTATTAAGTGTATTAACAATGAAATACTTATGTAAAAATAAGACTACTAACTTAATAATTTCGAAACGAGACATATATGTAACGATTATCGTTGTAACGACATTTAACTGTATATATATCATACTAAGATATATTATATATCATAATATCATGATAATATAACAATTTAACATCTCATTTGTTATAATAAACAATGGGTTAACAACATTCAACAAGATCGTTAACCTAAAGGTTTCAAAACAACGTTTACATGTAACGACTAACGATGACTTAACGACTCAGTTAAAATGTATATACATGTAGTGTTTTAATATGTATTCATACACTTTTGAAAGACTTCAAGACACTTATCAAAATACTTCTACTTAACAAAAATGCTTACAATTACATCCTCGTTCAGTTTCATCAACAATTCTACTCGTATGCACCCGTATTCGTACTCGTACAATACACAGCTTTTAGATGTATGTACTATTGATATATACACTCCAATGATCAGCTCTTAGCAGCCCATGTGAGTCACCTAACACATGTGGGAGCCGTCATTTGGCAACTAGCATGAAATATCTCATAAAATTACAAAAATATGAGTAATCATTCATGACTTATTTACATGAAAACAAAATTACATATCCTTTATATCTAATCCATACACCAACGACCAAAAACACCTACAAACACTTTCATTCTTCAATTTTCTTCATCTAATTGATCTCTCTCAAGTTCTATCTTCAAGTTCCAAGTCTTCTTCTTAAATTCCAAAAGTTCTAGTTTCATAAAATCAAGAATACTTCCAAGATTGCAAGTTTACTTCCAAGTTTTCTAAATCCATTCCAAATAATCATCCAAGATCAAGAAACCTTTGTTACTTACAGTAGGTTATATTTCTAATACAAGGTAATAATCATATTCAAACTTTAATTCAATTTCTATAACTATAACAATCTTATTTCGAGTGGAAATCTTACTTGAAATTGTTTTCGTGTCATGATTCTGCTTCAAGAACTTTCAAGCCATCCAACGATCCTTTGAAGCTAGATCTATTTTTCTCATTTCCAGTAGGTTTATCCAAGGAACTTGAGGTAGTAATGATGTTCATAACATCATTCGATTCATACATATAAAGCTATCTTATTCGAAGGTTTAAACTTGTAATCACTAGAACATAGTTTAGTTAATTCTAAACTTGTTCGCAAATAAAAGTTAATACTTCTAACTTGACTTTTAAAATCAACTAAACACATGTTCTATATCTATATGATATGCTAACTTAATGTTTTAAAACCTGGAAACACGAAAAACACCGTAAAATCGGATTTACGCTGTCGTAGTAACACCGTGGGCTGTTTTGGGTTAGTTAATTAAAAACTATGATAAAATTTGATTTAAAAGTTGTTATTCTGGGAAAATGATTTTTATTATGAACATGAAACTATATCCAAAAATTATGGTTAAACTCAAAGTGGAAGTATGTTTTCTAAAATGGTCATCTAGACGTCGTTCTTTCGACTGAAATGACTACCTTTACAAAAACGACTTGTAACTTATTTTTCTGACTATAAACCTATACTTTTTCTGTTTTGATTCATAAAATAGAGTTCAATATGAAACCATAACAATTTGATTCACTCAAAACGGATTTAAAATGAAGAAGTTATGGGTAAAACAAGATTGGATAATTTTTCTCATTTTAGCTACATGAAAATTGGTAACAAATCTATTCCAACCATAACTTAATCAACTTGTATTGTATATTATGTAATCTTGAGATACCATAGACATGTATACAACGTTTCGACCTATCATGTCGACACATCTATATATATTTCGGAACAACCATAGACACTCTATATGTGAATGTTGGAGTTAGCTATACAGGGTTGAGGTTGATTCCAAAATATATATAGTTTGAGTTGTGATCAATACTGAGATATGTATACACTGGGTCGTGGATTGATTCAAGATAATATTTATCGATTTATTTCTGTACATCTAACTGTGGACAACTAGTTGTAGGTTACTAACGAGGACAGCTGACTTAATAAACTTAAAACATCAAAATATATTAAAAGTGTTGTAAATATATTTTGAACATACTTTGATATATATGTATATATTGTTATAGGTTCGTGAATCAACGAGTGGCCAAGTCTTACTTCCCGACGAAGTAAAAATCTGTGAAAGTGAGTTATAGTCCCACTTTTAAAATCTAATATTTTTGGGATGAGAATACATGCAGGTTTTATAAATGATTTACAAAATAGACACAAGTACGTTAAACTACATTCTATGGTTGAATTATCGAAATCGAATATGCCCCTTTTTATTAAGTCTGGTAATCTAAGAATTAGGGAACAGACACCCTAATTGACTCGAATCCTAAAGATAGATCTATTGGGCCTAACAAACCCCATCCAAAGTACCGGATGCTTTAGTACTTCGAAATTTATATCATATCCGAAGGGTGTCCCGGAATGATGGGGATATTCTTATATATGCATCTTGTTAATGTCGGTTACCAGGTGTTCACCATATGAATGATTTTTATCTCTATGTATGGGATGTGTATTGAAATATGAAATCTTGTGGTCTATTGTTACGATTTGATATATATATAGGTTAAACCTATAACTCACCAACATTTTTGTTGACATTTAAAGCATGTTTATTCTCAGGTGAATACTAAGAGCTTTCGCTGTTGCATACTAAAATAAGGACAAAATTTGGAGTCCATGTTTGTATGATATTGCGTAAAAACTACATTCAAGAAACTGATTTCGATGTAACATATTTGTATTGTAAACCATTATGTAATGGTCGTGTGTAAACAGGATATTTTAGATTATCATTATTTGATAATCTACGTAAAGCTTTTTGAACCTTTATTTATGAAATAAAGGTTACGGTTTGTTTTAAAAATGAATGCAGTCTTTGAAAAACGTCTCATATAGAGGTCAAAACCTCGCAACGAAATCAATTAATATGGAACGTTTTTAATCAATAAGAACGGGACATTTCACCTCACCTACTGCTGCTTCTGACACACAGATCCCGTTAACCAGTGACCCTGGCGCTTCATCCTCCGGAACCAGCAGCCATACGCCTGCCCCAGTGGTTACCTCAGACGGAGCCCAGGACCCCCCGGAGATTCCAGCTCTACTTGCCCTAAGACCCTCGGAGCCACAGCCCCGCTCCGGTGGTGTTGTGATTCCCGCGGAATTTGGGGAAGGTCCGTTCCATAATCAGTATCGCCATTGGTGCCGATGCGCTCTCGTGCCGATCGGACCTGCCAGATACCGACAGATGATGGCCGCTCGAGGAGAGCCAGTACAGCCACCTCCACATGATTCGGACGACCCATCATCCGCTGATTCATCATCCGATGACTCATCCACCGACAATTCTAGTGACGATGACACCGACGAGGAGAACCCTGATGATGCACCTGTACAGCCACCCTCCACCCCGCCGAAGAAGCGGTACCGTTTCGACAGCACCGTTATTCTGGGGATCAACGGAGGTCGAGCGTTCACTAACGCACATGGTCAGCATCGTAGGGTTACCGCCCATAAGCGGGTTGTGCCTTACCCTGATGATCCTTTCGTGCGTAAGCCTTACCCCTATGCAGCATCTACTTCTGGCACTGGACCATATGCACCACCTGCACCACTTGTACCGACTGCACCGCCTGCCCCACCATCTCCCTCAGTCGAGGAACTGGCGAGGGAAGTGGAGATCCTCCGTGCTCGGGTAACTGAGCTCGAGGACCAGATGTCCTACGTAATGAACATCCTTTACCCACCGTCACCATAGGGCGATTGTAGTAGATTTCATTAAGTAATCTCATTTGTAGTTTCATGTTTTACTCATGTATTGTGCGAACTTATGCGGATGTATGCAACTTATTATTAATGAATGGAACTTAGTGTTGTTTACTTTTGTATGGTGTTCTATATTACGTTACTGTATGGTGTTTTTGTGGTATCTGTATCTGGTTGCATTGCTTAGTTAACATGTGTTGCGTTGATTCCATGTTGGCTGCTATATACTATATTACTACTTATTTAATGCTGGATTTTGACTTAAGTCAAAATTTCTGTTTAGAAGAGCAATGGCAAATGGACGAGCAGCACCCACAGCAGCACAGATTGAGGAAATGATCACCGAGAGAGTAGCCACAGCTATTGCGGAAATCAACCCCCAAGCTCCATCAGTTAACCAACCCATTCGTAACGGGTGCAAATACAAGGAGTTTCAAAGCTGCAAACCCCACAACTTTAGCGGTACTGAGGGGCCAGTTGGTTTGACTATGTGGTTTGAGAAATTAGAGGCTGTGTTCCGTGTAAGCAACTGCGCAGAAGAGAACAAAACCAAGTATGCCTCATGTACGCTGTCAGACGGCGCCCTAACCTGGTGGAACACACTGGCTCAAGCTAAGGGTATTGATGAGGCTTATGCCATTCCGTGGGAAGACTTCAAGGGGGCCATGATTGAAGAGAACTGCCCCAGGACAGAGATACAGAAAATGGAGGCTGAGTTCTGGGAGTTAAAGGTTATGGGCAACGATCTTGATGGTTACAACCGTAGGTATCTGGAATTAGCGCTGATGTGTCCCAATATGGTCACCCCGGAATTTAAGAGAATGGAACGCTACTTGTGGGGACTTCCCAAGTCCATTCAGGGGAATGTCACCTATTCTAATCCACCCAACGTCCCGGTAGCTATGCGCATGGCACATACCCTTATGAACCAAATTATCAGCAAAGAACCGGAAAAGGCTAAATCCGAATCGGGAGTCAGTGGTGAGAAGCGTAAGTTGGACTACAACAACAAGGGGAGAACCTATGATCAAACCCCCGCTAAGAGGCCTAACGACGGAAGGAACCCCAACCCGAACGCTAGCTCGAACCCCAACTACAAGGGTAGTCTACCACAGTGCAATAGGTGCTACAACCACCATACCGGGTACTGTAATGCGGTCTGTGAAAAGTGCAACAGGATCGGGCACGTTGGTAAGAACTGCAAGATTCCCATCCCAGCTTTAAGGACAAACCCAAACAGACCAAGGAAATGCTATGAGTGTGGACAGCAGGGCCACCTTAGGAATGAGTGTCCCAACAAGCGAAAGGACGGAGGACCACCGTGTGGAAGAGCTTTTAATGTGAATGCAAGGGATGCCCGTGAGAACCCCGACTTGGTTACAGGTATATTCACTATAAACAATCTATTAGCCTCTGTCCTATTAGATACTGGTGCCGATAGAAGCTATCTCTGTAGAAACTTTTGCTCTAAGATAGATTGGTCATTAGTGCCTTTAGAGGAGAATATGCTAGTTGAGGTAGCCAATGGGAAACTTGAGAAAGTTGATCAAATTGACCGAGGAGCTATTATTAACATAGCAGGCATGGATTTCGAAATTGACTTGATACCCATCAAATTGGGAAGCTTTGACGTGATTTTCGGCATGGACTGGTTGACTAAAGTAAGGGCCGACGTTATCTGTGGAGATAAAGCTCTTCGTATACCACAAGAAGATGGTGAGCCACTGACTATTTACGGAGAAAGATGTAACTCGAAGCTGAACCTCATTAGCTGTATGAAAGCGCAGAAGATCATGAAGAAAGGACGACTTGCTGTTTTAGCACACGTGAAGGCTTTAGAATCAGAGGAGAAGAGTGTGAATGACGTGCAAATCGTGAATGAATTCCCTGACGTCTTTCCGGAAGAGTTTCCTGGATTACCGCCACCAAGAGCAGTAGAATTCCAGATCGATCTAGTGCCGGGAGCTGCACCCGTAGCTCGCGCACCTTATCGACTAGCACCTTCCGAACTACAAGAGTTGCAGAGTCAACTGCAGGAATCGTTCGACCGAGATTTTATCCAACCGAGCTCGACGCCTTGGGGCGCACCTGTTTTATTCATGAAGAAGAAGGACGGATCCTTCCGCATGTGTATCGACTACCGCGAACTCAACAAATTGACGATCAAGAATCGATATCCTCTTCCTCGAATTGAAGATCTTTTTGATCAGCTACAAGGATCGAGCGTGTACTCTAAGATCGATTTGCGATCCGGTTATCACCAGTTGAGGGTGAAAGAGAGTGATGTGATGAAGACTGCGTTTAGAACCTGCTATGGTCATTACGAGTTTCTCGTGATGTCGTTCTAATTAATCAACGCACCAGCCGTGTTCATGGACCTCATGAATCGTTCTGCAAACCTTATCTGGATAAATTCGATATCGTCTTCATAGATGATATCCTCATCTATTCCAAGAGCGAAGAAGAACATGAGCAACATCTTCGGTTAGTGCTTGAACTCTTGAGACGAGAGCAGCTTTATGCCAAATTCTCCAAGTGTGAATTTTGGCTGAAGGAAGTCCAATTTTCGGGTCATATTGTGAGTGATCAAGGTATCAAAGTTGACCCCGCCAAGATTGAAGCTATCAGCAAGTGGGAGACACCCACTACTCCGACTCACATCCGCCAATTTCTAGGTCTTGCCAGTTACTACAGAAGGTTTATTGAAGGTTTTTCGTTGATTTCTCATCCTTTGAACGCACTGACTCACAAAGGAAAGAAGTTTATTTGGGAAACCGAACAAGAAGCAGCATTTCAAACCCTGAAGCAGAAGTTAACCACCGCACCTATCTTATCTCTTCCCGAAGGCAGTGACGACTTCGTTGTGTACTGCGATGCTTTGAAGAATGGTTTTGGTTGTGTATTGATGCAAAGAACGAAGGTCATTGCTTATGCATCTCGTCAGCTGAAGATTCATGAGCGAAACTACATTACTCACGATCTCAAACTTGGAGCCGTGGTCTTCGCATTGAAGCTGTGGAGACACTATCTCTATGGAACAAAGAGTACCATATTCACCGATCACAAAAGCCTCCAGCATATCTTTGATCAGAAGCAGCTGAACATGAGACAACGACGATGGATTGAGATGCTGAACGACTATAATTGTGAACTTCGTTACCATCCTGGTAAGGCCAATGTTGTAGCCGACGCTCTGAGTCGAAAGGAGAGAACGGTACCTCTTCGTGTTCGGGCTCTGAACATCACCATCCATTTGAACCTCCATAGCCAGATCCGAGTAGCCTAAGAAGAGGCTCTCAAGGAGGAGAACATATCTCATGAATACCTGAACATCCTGGTCTCTAAATTCGAGGTTAAGGAATCTGGACTCCGATGTTATGCCGGAAGAATTTGGGTACCTCGTTATGGAGATTTATGAAGCCTTTTACTTGATGAGGCCCACAAGTTGAGATATTCGATTCATCCAGAAGCCGGCAAAATGTACCACGATCTCAAGGAACAGTATTGGTGGCCAAATCTTAAGAAGGATGGTGCAACTTATGTTGGGAGGTGTTTGACTTTTTCGAAGGTTAAAGCTCAACATCAGAAGCAATTTCGATGGATTTCATCATGAAGCTACCAAAGACGGTGGGCGGATACGATACAATCTGGGTTATCGTTGACCGTCTTACCAAATCTGCTCATTTTCTACCGATGAAAGAAACAGATACAATGGAGAGACTTGCTCAACTGTATATCAAAGAGGTTGTATCTCGTCATGGCGTGCCACTATCAATTATCTCAGATCACGATCCCTGTTTTACTTCCAGATTCTGGCATTCCTTGCAAGAAGCCTTGGGAACTCATCTCGACATGAGCACCGCTTATCACCCACAGACCAACGGTCAGAGTGAATGAATGATTCAGACATTGGAGGACATGTTGCGTGCCTGTGTTATTGACTTTGGAAAGTCTTGGGAAAGGCATCTGCCGCTAGACGAATTCTCTTACAACAACAGTTATCATTCGAGTATTAAATCCGCACCTTTTGAAGCGTTGTATGGTCGCAAGTGCCGTTCTCCTATTTGTTAGGCCGAGTTAGGCGAAGTGCAAATCACCAGACCCGAGATAGTCTATGAAACGACGGAGAAGATTTCTCAGATTCAAGCGAGACTTAAGACGGCCCACGATCGCTAAAAGAGTTATGCTGATCTTAAATCTAAAGACTTCGAATTCAACGTGGGTGACCGAGTAATGTTGAAGGTCGCACCTTGGAGAGGTGTAATTTGTTTTGGAAAGCGTGGAAAGTTAAACCCGCGATACATTGGTCCTTTTGAAATTTTGGAACGTGTTGGACCCGTTGCTTATCGGCTGGATCTTCCGACTCAGTTGAGTGCTGTTCATCCAACCTTCCATGTATCAAATTTGAAGAAGTGTCTTGCTCCATCGGAACTTATCATACCATTGGAAGAACTTACAATTGATGAAAAACTCCACTTCGTGGAAGAACCTGTTGAAATTATGGACCGTGAGGTCAAAACCTTGAAACGCAATAAGATTCCAATTGTCTGAGTTCGATGGAATGCCAAGCGTAGACCTGAGTTTACCTGGGAGCGAGAGGATCAAATGAAGCAGAAGTATCCTCACCTTTTCCCAGCTCCTCCATCACCTTCAGCTTAAATTTCGGGATGAAATTTCCAATAACAGGTGGGTAATGTAACGACCCGACTTTTTCGACTTGCTTTCGTGCCTTGTATTTTAGCGAAACTGTGATTTTGTGCGTACTGTGTTACTTTATACTTTGGAAAATTGATATACATGGTTTACTTCCAATTATATGTTAAAACGTGCCTTAGAGTACATAGGATACTTAACTTGTTCACCAGATGCTTTTATAACCGTTAGTGTTATTTAACGTTTCGAATAAACCGCGAACTGCGCACACGTTTGACTTTTGTCGGAACCGGAATATTTGGACAGCGAAATATTAATTATTATTTTATAATAATAATTACTTGGGCCTTTGGATGCTTCATTTTATTTATTTAATTGCTAGAGCCCAATAATTAGTCTTGTTGGACTTTCTACCTTGATGGGCTCAAGCCCACCCTACTCTAGCTAGTGAACCAATTAATTAGCCCAAGTATTATTACTAGTGACCCATAATAATAAATAAATAAATAAAGAAATTAATTAATGAGTCATACTAGCCATTTGGATAAGGATTATCCATATTGTCACTTAGGATTCTAGCATAAGTACACACTTTAGACAACCATTATCCATAAAGCAAAATGGTGTCTCCCCTCCCCCTCCCTCAAAACCCACGGCCTAATGGCCATTCCATGTCATCAATCCATGTCAATTTTTGCTTATAAATACTAGCCATTTCCCTCATTCAATCACTTGCTCTCATTTGGTTTTCATACACACTTGTTCTTTCTTTCTTTCCTTTCTAATATTACTTGTAAGTTTTCTCTTTCTCTTCTTCTTTTCCCTTCTAATTTCGTGAATCATCATCATTCTTTCATGGAGATCAAGTTCCTTTAACTTGATCTTGATTATATCTTGTTGATTCAAGCATGAATCCTTCAAGAACATGGAAGATTCAAGCTTTCTAGCTTTGAATCTTCACCAACTTTGTAGATCTACTTCTTTTATGCTTTAATTTTGTTATTTTATGATAAAGATTCAAACTTTTGTTTGTAATCTTCATGTATCTTCAAGATCCAAGCTTTATGCTTCAAGATCTTCAAGAACAACCAAGATGTAAACTTTCTAGCTTGAATCTTCATATCTTATTAATGGATCTAAGTTTTCTAACTTATGATCTTGTTATTTTGTTAAAAAGATTCAAACTTGTGTTTGTTATCTTCATATATCTTAAAGATCCAAGCTTTATACTTCAAGATCTTCAAGAACAATAAAGGTTCAAGCTTCTAGCTTTGCAACCTTGTAACTTGTGTGAATAGGATCCAAGCTCTCTAGCTTAAGGTTCCATCACCTCATTTGACTTAGATCATGTTCATACTTGTTTGATTGATATAAAGTTTGTAACTTTGTTGCAAATAGGACTTGTAATTGTGTTAAGACTAAGGATATGATGTAACCTTGGTTCATCATCCATCTAAGACTCTTAAATGAGTTGAGTTACCACTTGGTCTTAACATATTGTGTATTGATGGTAGAATCTTGGTCAAAAGTGATGTTAAACCATCAACGAGTTGTACACTTGAAGCTACAAGCATCAAGGATGAGAACCGTGATGAGCATCAAGCACCAAGAACCCCACTGGAGCACTTGTCCACTGATTTTCGTATCTGATCAGACCACCTAGGCTACTGGAAAGTTGATTTTCAATTAGTTCGGTTCGAGTATATGATTTTCCGTTTAGGCCTCGTCTTAATCCGAGTTACGGTTTAGGATTTATGGCCCTCCGAGAGTCACTACACCCTATGAACGTTGTGCTGAAATTTCTGACCTACTCGTGTAGCGACCCCGACAAATCGTCAAGTGACGGCGTCGGCTACGTGGGTCCCATTACCTGATTATAAGTCTTTTAGATAACTTTTGACCAAAATATGTCGCCTTCATTTCAAAATAAAGATTGTTTCAAAGTTTACAAGAATTGTTCAACCAATAGTTAAGTTACAACGTTATAATACGAA
This sequence comes from Rutidosis leptorrhynchoides, assembly GCF_046630445.1. Lineage (NCBI taxonomy): Eukaryota > Viridiplantae > Streptophyta > Magnoliopsida > Asterales > Asteraceae > Rutidosis > Rutidosis leptorrhynchoides. The sequence goes on from NC_092336.1 coordinate 342,566,272, forward strand.
TGAAATCTAGGCGACACGATTTAAAGTAAAGTCAAAAGACGCTCCATGAAATGCACGTATACACGACATCCAATGCAAGTATCAAATAATGAGCGGAAGCATGTTTCACATATCGTGTAAGACCTGAGAAAAACATAGAAATCTGTCAACAAAAAAACGTTGGTGAAATCATAGGTTTAAGTAAGTAAGTGAGTAAAAGTAAGTAAGTCGAACCACAAGGTTTGCAAAGTTGAAATAATAGTAATACATTCTAAAAGTTAATATTCACGAGCACCCAATTATCAAAGCTTAACATTCCATCCATTGTATACCCCATCCATAGTGCTAGAACAAACACTGATTCTCGAAAATATATTTCATCCGTAGACGGTAGCGAACCGTCAGAGATGAGGGTTGTCAACCCATATGGCCATATAACATAAGTTCTCGCTTACACCCGTCAAGTGTAACTAATGATAATCGAATTGAGGATTTTTGTTCTAAACTCGTATGTAGAATGTTTGTTTTCCCGTTCTTGTGTTCACTTAGTTCAAAAGAATCGTTTATGTTTTCTCATCCCAAATATAAGTTCAAAAAGAGTAAAAGTGGGACTATGATCTCACCTTGAGTGCGAGAGTTATAAAAGTACTTCAACAAGTAAACGCGTGCAAAGACAAGGCTAGTCTTGACCTAAACATATAGGTTATATCAATAACGGTAAACACAAACGGTCAAAGATGTTCAATTAGTCCTATGGCTCGTTACGACTCGATTATATTAACATGTGAATCAACTAGTCAAGTTTCATGCAAGATACAAGTAAATAATCATGTTAGAAAGGTTGCATAGGTATTTGGTTAAGTTTGACAAAAAGTCAAACTTGGTCGGGTCAAAGTCAACGGAAAAGTCAACGGGGTCGGGTTGGGTATCCGACAATTTTTCTAAGTTATATAATCATATATGAGCATGTTAGCCAAGTTTCATGTTAATCGGAGGTCCGTAGCATAGTAAACATTTTACGTCAAAAGATCAAAGCAAACAGCCCATTTTAGTGTATCAGGACGGTGTCCCAAAAATCAGGACGGTGTCCTGATATGAAGAGTGGGACGGCGTCCCAAATATCAAGACGGCGTCCCAATATGAAGAGTGGGACGGCGTCCCATGTAGCGACCCGAGCCAAATCGTCATTGACGGCGCCGCTACTTAGGTCCCGTTGCGTGGTCATAGTCCCTATATGAGACGCGTTTGACCAAAATTATGTCGCATTCATTTGAAACGTGCATGACTTGCAAAGTTTAGTGAACGTTACTCACGGAAACTATTAATTTAAATACGAAAGGTTTTGTTTTAAAAAAAAAAGACGGTGTTAAAATTAAATTTAACGGAAAAACACGGGATGTTACATCCCAAATATCAGGACGGCGTCCCAATTGCCTTCCAGGCCCTGTTTGCTGAATTTCTCAAGTGCACGACCCAAACTTCAAACAATCACAATTTATGATCCGCAAACAATTAGAACATGTATTTTATATCATCGGAAAGCTATTTCGACAAGGAATACAACTAACCACATATCATAAATCAAAATCATCATTTAAGACAACAAAAACCTCGTCGAAAGTTCGTTAAACGTTCCAAATCAAGGTTTCAAGTTCATCAATTGCAATTTAAGTTTCGGGAATCCAATTTATACATATGATATGCCGTTTTGAAGGTAATGAAACATGTAATACAACTAAATACTTACTAACAACATTTCATGGCATTCAAATTATCAAAAGTTCATTTAAAGTCTATCAAATTCTAACGAAAATTCACAAAAAAATCAATAGTCATGAGTTTGATGTTTCCTTAATCAACCTATACATCAAAACGAAGCTAAAGATACTAGTAACACTTTTAAAACATGCACTTTAACAATCTAACAACATTTGATCATCCAAAATCAAGGATTTAGCAAGAAATTTTCATATTGAACTAGTTACACCAAAAACAACGAATCGGGCATACAAATTACATACACGGCATCACAATGAGCCATAGACACTAATTAACAACCTTATAAGTCAAGAACACGAATTTAAAGAAATCTAGTGTTTTAGAAATGTTACCCAAAATCGAAGTAGTTAGCATCAAATCGAAGAGGATGATGAGAGGATCAAGAATATGTAGTTTGTTTTGATGTTTACTTCCTTGGTGAGATTTGGATGATGATTTTATGTTTGAGAAATGAGAGAGTTTGAAAGTATCAAAAATGGAAAAGGGAGGATGAATGAAAGGGATGAAGGAGGTTGACTCTTTGACCTAGTCAAAAGTTTGATACTTTGGCAAGTTTGGTCCCTCAACTTTGAATCGGGTGCGGAAAATAACCGAACGAATTATTTTAAGTTACACGGGAGTACGGGAGATATTAAAATCCGATAACGAAAATATTTAAAATGTTACATAATAAAGGATACGAATTTAGATACGAAGGGTATTATTTAAAAAGAAAAAGACGGGCGTTAAAATAATTTAACGGAAAAATGCGGGATGTTACATTATCCACACCTCAAAAGAAATTTCGTCCCGAAATTTAGTTGAAAGTAGTAGTCGATATCTCCTACTCGATACTTTACGTTGTCAATGCTATGAATAAGTGAAAGTACGTCCTTGAGTGTTCTCATGAATTTGGATAGTCAGGGTTTTACGTTGTATTTAGGTTTGGTTTTACGATCCCCAGTTTCAACTGGTTTTCCCCTATGAAGAGAAGTTTGTCATCAATAGTTGATGTATCTAGCAGGATTGCACGTTCCTGTTCCCCAGGACACGTTTCTAAGTTTGTTACACGAAAAGTAGGGTAAACGGAAACTTAATTGCATCGGAAGTTCTAAACGGTAGGAAGCGGTTCCAATACGCCCCAAGGTTTCAAAAGGTTCAATATTGCAGATATAGCCTTTCTCGATTTCCTAAAATGGATTTCACCTTTCCAAGGTGCGGTTTCTCAATATTACGCGATTACACACTGGGATTTGTGAGGTTTTCATCTAAGTTTGGTATAACTCTTCTGGCGACCATGGGTTGTCTCTAGCCCTCCTCGAACTTGAACGATCTCAATTGTTGTTTCTTGATGGAGTTCAGATTCGGCGATTTGCTTGCCGCATGCTTTGGTTAAATGAACAGGGGTATGACATTAGCGGTCATATAGGGTTTCGGAAGTGCTGCGTTAATATACGAGTGATAGCTGTCGTCGTAAAAGGAACTACTAAAGGTGACAATACCAGTCTGTAACATGTCTTTCCAAGATTGAATCGTATGTTTGCTCGGTTCGTCGGTTGTGGGAGATACGCGGTACGTATGTCCAAGTGGGTTTCCAAGGTTTCTTGCAAAACTAGAAGCGATACGAGTATTTTGATCCGAGGTAATTGGCAATGGTACACCGTGTTAGAATAGGATCTCTTAAGATATGTTTGAACAAGTCAGTTAGGGTTCGAAAAAAATGTTCGTTAGGACTATTCACCCTCGTGGCGAATACTAAGGTAATATGAGGAATTTCTCTATCCATGGAGAAATGTTACAAGGAGTTCCCTTAAACGGAAGTGCGAGCGATAAAGATAGGAGTGAAACGAGGACTTAGAATAGGATGAGCTTACATCTCGAGGTTGCCATAACGTGCCTCTAGTTGTCAAAAAAAAATGAAGTCTGAAAGAGAAACGAGATAGTACACGTAATTGTATAGTTCGGGGTTGAATAATGGTTGGACGATTATCAGCAACGCAAGGGCGTTAAGTCAAAGAAGAGTGAAGTATCGTTGGATTGTGTGTTATCTTAAATTCCAGTAATATCAGACGGTAACGGTGAAATAACATAGGTATGTAGTGTGGTACGTGATGACGAGAAAGTTGATCGGATCCACAATTTAGTATTCGAATTCTTCGTGCAAAATAACGAATTTTAGTTACGTTGATTTTGAGTCGAGAGAGTATGCCTTTCGGCGTTCAAGTAGAAATATTTCCATATTTGAGTTCCATCTAGTGCTATACGAATTTAGCTAGGAAGGTTGGTGTGAAGAATCACATTCAAGGCTCAGACATGAAGAGGTTTAAAGTTGTGTAACACGAGAAAAGTCAGAAATGAATCTTCGGTAACAACCGGTGAGATCTAAGATTTTTACGAATACAAGTCTGAGTTGGGAGAGTTTCCTGATTACATGTGGCTTGATTTCGAGATTGATTGTAACGACCTGACCATAAACATCATGGTCTAGAAAATTGGACTTCGTTCAACAGAAATTCTCACTCAGAGACTTTGGTATATAGTTGCTCTTTTCTCAAAAGTTCGAGCGGGAGATGGTGATGTTGTTCGTTTTCCTTCTTTACTTGGATAGGTCAAGATATCATCTATAAATACGATAACGAATTAGTCTATATGAATTTGCATACGCGGTTCGAGAGGTTTGTGGATACGGGCGTGCCTTGGATAAATCGAATGGTACCAAGAGAGATTTACAACTAACGTTGTGAGTTCGGAAGATGGCTTAGGAGACATCATCTCCCTTAACCCCCAATTGGTGATAACCGGAACGGAGGTCGATTTGGAATACACACGAGTTTCACGCAAATAATCATGAGGTCATGGATACGAGGAAGTGGGTATCGATTTCCAACCGAAAATTATTTAGTTCACAAAAATCCATACATAATTTTAGGAAAGAAAAAAAAAATTTCTCCTTAACGAATAGGTTTTGAGCTCCTTAGTTCTATAGGTGTCAAGTCATAATTCTTAACGTATATCCTCTGATAAAATTTATAGGCACACAATATATTCCGTTGGTCACTTAAATTGCCTAAGTAGTGTCTAGGGAAAAAGTGGAGTGCAAAGAGCACGAGTCAAAGACTTGGTTATAAAACGTCTAGCGATAATGGAATCGAATAAGTATGAAGTATACGGTTTGTTGTGAAGAAATGTACCCGTTACTAGTCCATCGTCGTTCCGGGCATCCTAGGTGTCGATGTTGAAGGTTCAACGGCGTGCGTTGGGGTTGATTTTCTTATTTGGGCACACATTCCTAAAATGACCCAGTTGGCCACATTCGAAGCAAGCACTCGTTATGCGTGCGTTGGGCATCTTTCGAGCGACGGGTCCTTGGCGCCGGTGGCGAAACCTGCCACATCCTTCAAAGTGATGCTTGTGGCATTCGTTACAAAAAGGTAGTTTTCCGGCATAGCCTTTCTTGTCGTTGGAGGTAAAAGGCTTCTTGGCGGGGTTGTTGTTATTGTTGTGGTTGCTTGATTGAGAGGCTTCCCATGTTCTTTTGTTGTTACTCGGGTGGTTCTCGACCATTGGTGCCGGTGCTTCCATTTCATTCACCGTTTCTAAGGCTTGGCGGGCCATTGTTAAAGCCTCTTGTAGGTTAGTGGGTTGAGATGTCATTACCTTGTGTTGAATGCTCTTAGGGAGGCCATCCATGTAAAGTTCGACTCTTAGGGATTCGGGAGTCATGAGATTTGGACACATCGAGACTAGTTCGGTAAACCGTTGATTATAAGCTTCGAGGTCATTTCCGACCGTTTTTAAATTCCTTAGACCCTGTTCGAGCCTTCGAGTCTCGTCGCGCGGGAAGTATTCGGTGATCATTCTTTCTCTTAATTCGGTCCAAGAGAGTGTGTGGGCTTCATCGCTTCCCACTAATTGTACATACGTGTTCCACCATGAGAGAGCAATACCGGTGAAAGTGAGGGTGGAAAACTTGACCTTATCTTGGTCTCGACAACCGCCTGTGTTAAAAACGGTCTCCATTTGTTCAAACCATCGGGTGAGAGTAACCGGTCCCCCGGTTCCATCGAAAGTGGGAGGATTGTACTTCATGAAGTTCTTGTAGTAGCAACCTTCGATTGAATTACCGGCTCCATGATTGTTGTTGTTAGAAAAGTGATCGGCCACGGCCGTACCCACGGCGGTGGTTATCATTCGTTGAAGAGCTTGTTCTAGAGTTTCGAGAGGAGTATTGTGTTGACCTTGGTGAGCCATTGTTCCTTCATGAGACAAGAATATCGTTGGTTAGTATTTTCAACAATACTAACCGTGGCATGGAATAAGGATAGAGAGAAAATTTTCCTTGACTCGCCTTAAATTCTCTATGTCATAATGTCGGAACGTCCATGTGAATCACCGTAATATAATCCCGGAAATTATATTACCCAGATTCTCATGTGCATTTAACATTACTTCATAAAGTCAAGGTGGCGCATCAACAAAATTTATCAACGTAAGATCAAGATCGAATACGAGTTAGATATGATAGAAGAGTTCGAGTATAAATGCACAATTAGTCAAATAATTCCTACTTCAGTCTATATGCCGGTTGTAGTCTAGATTCACCTATGTACCCTATGACTCGGGGTGGACACAAATGAACTCTAAATCCCTACAACCAAGGCTCTGATACCACTTGTAGCGACCCCGACAAATCGTCAAGTGACGGCGTCGGCTACGTGGGTCCCATTACCTGATTATAAGTCTTTTAGATAACTTTTGACCAAAATATGTCGCCTTCATTTCAAAATAAAGATTGTTTCAAAGTTTACAAGAATTGTTCAACCAATAGTTAAGTTACAACGTTATAATACGAATGAAATCTAGGCGACACGATTTAAAGTAAAGTCAAAAGACGCTCCATGAAATGCACGTATACACGACATCCAATGCAAGTATCAAATAATGAGCGGAAGCATGTTTCACATATCGTGTAAGACCTGAGAAAAACATAGAAATCTGTCAACAAAAAACGTTGGTGAAATCATAGGTTTAAGTAAGTAAGTGAGTAAAAGTAAGTAAGTCGAACCACAAGGTTTGCAAAGTTGAAATAATAGTAATACATTCTAAAAGTTAATATTCACGAGCACCCAATTATCAAAGCTTAACATTCCATCCATTGTATACCCCATCCATAGTGCTAGAACAAACACTGATTCTCGAAAATATATTTCATCCGTAGACGGTAGCGAACCGTCAGAGATGAGGGTTGTCAACCCATATGGCCATATAACATAAGTTCTCGCTTACACCCATCAAGTGTAACTAATGATAATCGAATTGAGGATTTTTGTTCTAAACTCGTATGTAGAATGTTTGTTTTCCCGTTCTTGTGTTCACTTAGTTCAAAAGAATCGTTTATGTTTTCTCATCCCAAATATAAGTTCAAAAAGAGTAAAAGTGGGACTATGATCTCACCTTGAGTGCGAGAGTTATAAAAGTACTTCAACAAGTAAACGCGTGCAAAGACAAGGCTAGTCTTGACCTAAACATATAGGTTATATCAATAACGGTAAACACAAACGGTCAAAGATGTTCAATTAGTCCTATGGCTCGTTACGACTCGATTATATTAACATGTGAATCAACTAGTCAAGTTTCATGCAAGATACAAGTAAATAATCATGTTAGAAAGGTTGCATAGGTATTTGGTTAAGTTTGACAAAAAGTCAAACTTGGTCGGGTCAAAGTCAACGGAAAAGTCAACGGGGTCGGGTTGGGTATCCGACAATTTTTCTAAGTTATATAATCATATATGAGCATGTTAGCCAAGTTTCATGTTAATCGGAGGTCCGTAGCATAGTAAACATTTTACGTCAAAAGATCAAAGCAAACAGCCCATTTTAGTGTATCAGGACGGTGTCCCAAAAATCAGGACGGTGTCCTGATATGAAGAGTGGGACGGCGTCCCAAATATCAAGACGGCGTCCCAATATGAAGAGTGGGACGGCGTCCCATGTAGCGACCCGAGCCAAATCGTCATTGACGGCGCCGCTACTTAGGTCCCGTTGCGTGGTCATAGTCCCTATATGAGACGCGTTTGACCAAAATTATGTCGCATTCATTTGAAACGTGCATGACTTGCAAAGTTTAGTTCACCAAACGGATCGACAACAAGTTTAAGTTTACAAAAGTAGTAAAGTACAAATGAAATATCTTGCGACATAATTAGTTTAAAATCACGGTTGCTATAAATAGCGTAAGTATGTAAACAATATGTTTGAATCCAAAGGTGCTATCACTAGCGTATGCATGTATGTATGCTTGACTCCAAGCAAGTATGAATGTACGCGGAAGCATGTATCAAATAGCCATGTATGAACCTGAGAAACATATAGAAAACTGTCAACGAAAAACGTTGGTGAAATCATAGGTGTATTAGTAAATGTTATATTTTGAACCACAAGATTTAGTATTTCCATAAATTGATCATCCAAAAGTTGCATTCCAAAAGTTGGTTCGCGAGCACCCAATTATCAAAGCTTAACATTCCTCCCATTGTATACCCCATCACTTAGTGCTAGAACAAACACTGATTCTCGAAAATATATTTCATCCGTAGACGGTAGCGAACCGTCAAAGATGAGGGTTGTCAACCCATATGGCCATATAACATAAGTTCTCGCTTACACCCGGCAAGTGTAACTAATGATAATCGAATTGAGGATTTTTGTTCTAAACTCGCTGTAGAATGTTTGTTTTCCTTGTACTTGTGTTCAAAGTATAAAAGTAAGTAGTACAAAATGTAACAAAGTATATGTTTCTCAGCCCACAATTTAAAAGTATAAAAAGTTGTTGAAAAAGTGGGACTATGATCTCACCTCGAGTGCACGAGTATAAAAGTACTTTAACAAGTAAACGTGTGCATGAAAGTTGCTTAGCCTTGAACTAAACAAGTAAGTTATATCAATTAACTGGTTACGACACAAGGTCGGGTGAAATGTGTTCAATTAGTCCTATGGCTCGTTACGACTCGATTAAGTATAGCATGTGAATCACGTTGTCAAGTTTCATACAAGAAACAAGTATAAAAGCATGTTAGAATGATTGTATAAAAGTTTGGTTAAGTTTGACTAAAAGTCAAACTTGGTCAAAGTCAACGAAAAAGTCAACACGTTCGGGTCGGGTCCCAAACTATTTTTCTAAGCTTAGAAGTCATATATGAGCATGTTGGCCAAGTTACATGTTAATCGGAGGTGCGTAGCATAGTTGGAATTAAACGAAAAAGTGCAAAGCTGGTCAGCCCCTGAACAAGGCAAATGTCGCGCCGCGGCCAGGCCTGTCGCGCCGCGACAATGGCCGTGGCCTGGTCCCAGGCCTGTTTCACTTGTTCAAGGCTTGATAAAATTTCAAACAAGCGCAAAACTCAAACCGTAAACAATTAGAAAGCGTATCTTATACCGTTGGAAAGTTCTTTTGACAAGGAACACAACTAAACATGTTTCATCAAACAAAAACAACATTTTCCATAACCGATTTCTCGTCAAGTGATCGTTTAAAAGTCCATTTTCAAAGTTTCAAGTTCATCAATTGCATTTTAAGTTTCGGGAATCCAATTTACACATACGATATGCCGTTTCGAAGGTAATTAAGCATACATTACAACTAATCACTAACAATTAACATTCCATGGCATTCAAGCATCAAAAGTTCATGTCAAGAACTATCAAACCCTAGTCAAACATCACAAAATCAATATTCATGTTTTTGAAGTTTTCTTAATCAACCTACGCATCAAAACGAAGCTAGTGATACTAGTAACACAATTAAAACATGCACTTTAACAATCTAACAACATTAACTCATCCAAAATCAAGGATTAAGCAAACCCATTTCAAGTTCATGCTAGTTACTCCAAAAACAACAAATCGAGCAAACCAAACATATATTCATGTTAGACTTGAGCCATAGACACTAACTAACACCATTTCAAATCAAAAACACGAATTTAGAGAAATCTAGAGTTTTAGAAATGTTACCCAAACGAGATGAAGTTGGTATCAAATTGTAGAGGATGAAGAGAGGATTCCAAATATGTAATTTGTTTTGTTGTAAGCCTCCTAGATCGAATTTAGATGATGAATGATTGAATTGGGTGTTGTGTGTGTGTGTTCTTGCTAGAGAGAAAGAGAGATGAGGGAGATGGATGGAAATGGATGGAGGAGGTGAAGTGGTTGACTAGTTGACCTAGTCAGCACTTTGCCCACTTGTCAACTTAAGTCCCTCATGTTTGTAGTCGGGTGCGGGAATTAACCAAACGAATATTTTTAAAACGCTCGAGTAAACGGGTGATGTCAAAATTAAATAGCGGGAATATAATGAACGTTACTCACGGAAACTATTAATTTAAATACGAAAGGTTTTGTTTTAAAAAAAAAAGACGGTGTTAAAATTAAATTTAACGGAAAAACACGGGATGTTACATTATCCACACCTCAAAAGAAATTTCGTCCCGAAATTTAGTTGGAAGTAGTAGTCATTGAATCTTCCTCGAGATCTTGTGTTGCCAATTCTACGAATGAGGGAGAAGTACGTTCTAAGGTATTTCAACGAATTTTGACGGTCGGGATCATGTGTTGTTTTAAGGTTTGGCTTCACGATTTATGGTTTCAACCGGTCCTCCTAGGAAGTGAGGGTTATCGTCGATAGTGAGTTCATCAAAGGAGATAACAAGTTCTCGTTTCGCAAAACACGTCTGAGTTGATACATCGAATGTAGGATAAACGGAGACCCAAAATGAGTCGGAAAAGTCTAAACGGCTAGCGACGGGTCCAAAACACCCCAAGAATTTAAAGGATCAAAATATCGCGGATTTAGCTTCCTACGTTTCCCGAAACGGATTGTACCTTTCCAAGGTGCGACTCTTAACGTGACGCGGTTTCCCACGCGGAATTTGAAATGTTTACGTCTAACATCGGCGTAGCTCTTGGTGAGTACGAGTCGCGTAGGGTTTTACCTGAATATGAACAAATTTTCTCGGTTGCTCATGAACAACCTCGGCCCCGGTGAATTGATCATCGCTTACTTGGTTCGACAAAGGAGAACGACGTTTCCGGTCACATGTGGTTTCAAAAGGAGTGACGTTAAAACTCGAATGAAAATCATTGTAGTACGAGGATTCGGTTAAAGGAAAATACTTTTCTCAAGTAAATTTGAAGTTAGTAATACAAACTTGTATTATGGTTTCCAAGGTTTAAATCGCATGTTTGTTCGGTCCGTCGGGTTGTGGATGGTACGCGGTGCTCATGTCTAAACGCGGTCCCGAGGCTTTTTGTAAGGTACTCCAAAATCTAGAAGTGAAAAGAGGATCTCGATCCGAAACGGGGTACATTCCGTAAGGTATATTTGAACAAGTTTGTTAGGACAAGTTTCTCAAGAAAATTCGCGTCGCGAAAGATTTATCAGTTTCCAAAAACGTTCGTCGGGGCAAGTCCTCATCGGTTTCTGAAAGAAAAACGTTCGTCGGAACTATTCACCCTCGAGGTGAATACTAGTATAACGTGGAGAGTCTCTCTCCATTGGGAATTTAGAATAAGGACCTCCTGAACCGGAAGTACGAGGGTGATGCAAAAGAAGTTTCCGCCTCGGTGCGAGCATAACGAGTAAATCGTAATTAGTCAATAAGACTGTGCGAGGACGAGATAGTATACACGTGTAACATACGGTTGAAGTCGAGAGGAATCGGTAATTCATTCGGAAGCATAAGTATAGTTCGACAAAAGTCGAAGGGGTGTCCCCGGTATGGTTGTTATAAATATTCTCGGAGTTTTCGGATGTCCAAACCTGAAAAGATGAAGTCATGTACATGGCACATGGTGGTGTTTAGGTTGATCGAGTCTAACCACCATCACGTGTCACTAGAACTTTGGTATGTCTTACCGTAATATAACCACGTTGATCGAGTGTCGTTATATTACGCTAACTCATACTTCCATTCCCACATCACTCTATAGATTCAAGTTCGTGTAATCGCGAAAATCTAAAATGAACAAAAATGTAACGACGTCTCAAACGTGACTCGTATTAAATCGAAAGAGTTTCTACAACTCTAGAGAAGCGTTTCCCCGTGGGAAGTGTATACATGATTGTTCACGTCAATGTGGTTCGAGTCAGACAACATTGTATTCAGGTATGAAAAGAGTAACGAGTCATGATAGCGAGTAGTACGCAACCGTAGCGATAAATAGTGATGACGATACTCATCTAGAGTAGTGACAGTGACTTTACAATATTCATGGATAGTAAGATGAGACGGGGGAAATAACAACCAAGGAGTCAGAGTTCCCGAACTAAAGTGGCAGGATACGAGTTCGTATAATGAAGGTTGGGTACCATTAAAAAGTTTTCCTAAGAATGATTCAAGTATAATGCACAAGTAGTCAAGTAAGTGCTATCTATAGCAAATGTATGTCAGAATGCAATGATTAACTATCCGGTTGTAGTCTAGACTCACTAATGCGTCCTAACGACTCTGTTAGACACACTAATGCACGTCCTAGTTCCCTACAACCAACGCTCTGATACCATCTGTAGCGACCCTGCAAGTAGCTACAGATGGGGTAGAAACCCACCCAGTGCCTTTCCAGCTAACCGCTTGGTGACCACTGAGTGTACCTCAGACACTGATTTTACGGCCCGCATTTCTGCCAAACTGCCAACCCTCAAATTCCAAGGGATCGCAAGGGGTAAGAGCCAATGCTTCGTCACAGGTAACACTGTGAGAACCCCCTCTACGATTAACCCGCCAAAAAGCATAGTCCGTATGAGTGCCCGGCCTGACAGCCGGCGCGCGTGACTACCTTTACGGCTAAGGTTAAACCAGCTCTGATACCATCTGTAGCGACCCGAGCCAAATCGTCATTGACGGCGCCGCTACTTAGGTCCCGTTGCGTGGTCATAGTCCCTATATGAGACGCGTTTGACCAAAATTATATCGCATTCATTGGAAACGTGCATGACTTGCAAAGTTTAGTTCACCAAACGGATCGACAACAAGTTTAAGTTTACAAAAGTAGTAAAGTACAAATGAAATATCTTGCGACATAATTAGTTTAAAATCACGGTTGCTATAAATAGCGTAAGTATGTAAACAATATGTTTGAATCCAAAGGTGCTATCACTAGCGTATGCATGTATGTATGCTTGACTCCAAGCAAGTATGAATGTACGCGGAAGCATGTATCAAATAGCCATGTATGAACCTGAGAAACATATAGAAAACTGTCAACGAAAAACGTTGGTGAAATCATAGGTGTATTAGTAAATGTTATATTTTGAACCACAAGATTTAGTATTTCCATAAATTGATCATCCAAAAGTTGCATTCCAAAAGTTGGTTCGCGAGCACCCAATTATCAAAGCTTAACATTCCTCCCATTGTATACCCCATCACTTAGTGTTAGAACAAACACTGATTCTCGAAAATATATTTCATCCGTAGACGGTAGCGAACCGTCAAAGATGAGGGTTGTCAACCCATATGGCCATATAACATAAGTTCTCGCTTACACCCGGCAAGTGTAACTAATGATAATCGAATTGAGGATTTTTGTTCTAAACTCGCTGTAGAATGTTTGTTTTCCTTGTACTTGTGTTCAAAGTATAAAAGTAAGTAGTACAAAATGTAACAAAGTATATGTTTCTCAGCCCACAATTTAAAAGTATAAAAAGTTGTTGAAAAAGTGGGACTATGATCTCACCTCGAGTGCACGAGTATAAAAGTACTTTAACAAGTAAACGTGTGCATGAAAGTTGCTTAGCCTTGACCTAAACAAGTAAGTTATATCAATTAACCGGTTACGACACAAGGTCGGGTGAAATGTGTTCAATTAGTCCTATGGCTCGTTACGACTCGATTAAGTATAGCATGTGAATCACGTTGTCAAGTTTCATACAAGAAACAAGTATAAAAGCATGTTAGAATGATTGTATAAAAGTTTGGTTAAGTTTGACTAAAAGTCAAACTTGGTCAAAGTCAACGAAAAAGTCAACACGTTCGGGTCGGGTCCCAAACTATTTTTCTAAGCTTAGAAGTCATATATGAGCATGTTGGCCAAGTTACATGTTAATCGGAGGTGCGTAGCATAGTTGGAATTAAACGAAAAAGTGCAAAGTTGGTCAGCCCCTGAACAAGGCAAATGTCGCGCCGCGGCCAGGCCTGTCGCGCCGCGACAATGGCCGTGGCCTGGTCCCAGGCCTGTTTCACTTGTTCAAGGCTTGATAAAATTTCAAACAAGCGCAAAACTCAAACCGTAAACAATTAGAAAGCGTATCTTATACCGTTGGAAAGTTCTTTTGACAAGGAACACAACTAAACATGTTTCATCAAACAAAAACAACATTTTCCATAACCGATTTCTCGTCAAGTGATCGTTTAAAAGTCCATTTTCAAAGTTTCAAGTTCATCAATTGCATTTTAAGTTTCGGGAATCCAATTTACACATACGATATGCCGTTTCGAAGGTAATTAAGCATACATTACAACTAATCACTAACAATTAACATTCCATGGCATTCAAGCATCAAAAGTTCATGTCAAGAACTATCAAACCCTAGTCAAACATCACAAAATCAATATTCATGTTTTTGAAGTTTTCTTAATCAACCTACGCATCAAAACGAAGCTAGTGATACTAGTAACACAATTAAAACATGCACTTTAACAATCTAACAACATTAACTCATCCAAAATCAAGGATTAAGCAAACCCATTTCAAGTTCATGCTAGTTACTCCAAAAACAACAAATCGAGCAAACCAAACATATATTCATGTTAGACTTGAGCCATAGACACTAACTAACACCATTTCAAATCAAAAACACGAATTTAGAGAAATCTAGAGTTTTAGAAATGTTACCCAAACGAGATGAAGTTGGTATCAAATTGTAGAGGATGAAGAGAGGATTCCAAATATGTAATTTGTTTTGTTGTAAGCCTCCTAGATCGAATTTAGATGATGAATGATTGAATTGGGTGTTGTGTGTGTGTGTTCTTGCTAGAGAGAAAGAGAGATGAGGGAGATGGATGGAAATGGATGGAGGAGGTGAAGTGGTTGACTAGTTGACCTAGTCACCACTTTGCCCACTTGTCAACTTAAGTCCCTCATGTTTGTAGTCGGGTGCGGGAATTAACCAAACGAATATTTTTAAAACGCTCGAGTAAACGGGTGATGTCAAAATTAAATAGCGGGAATATAATGAACGTTACTCACGGAAACTATTAATTTAAATACGAAAGGTTTTGTTTTAAAAAAAAAAGACGGTGTTAAAATTAAATTTAACGGAAAAACACGGGATGTTACATCCCAAATATCAGGACGGCGTCCCAATTGCCTTCCAGGCCCTGTTTGCTGAATTTCTCAAGTGCACGACCCAAACTTCAAACAATCACAATTTATGATCCGCAAACAATTAGAACATGTATTTTATATCATCGGAAAGCTATTTCGACAAGGAATACAACTAACCACATATCATAAATCAAAATCATCATTTAAGACAACAAAAACCTCGTCGAAAGTTCGTTAAACGTTCCAAATCAAGGTTTCAAGTTCATCAATTGCAATTTAAGTTTCGGGAATCCAATTTATACATATGATATGCCGTTTTGAAGGTAATGAAACATGTAATACAACTAAATACTTACTAACAACATTTCATGGCATTCAAATCATCAAAAGTTCATTTAAAGTCTATCAAATTCTAACGAAAATTCACAAAAAAATCAATAGTCATGAGTTTGATGTTTCCTTAATCAACCTATACATCAAAACGAAGCTAAAGATACTAGTAACACTTTTAAAACATGCACTTTAACAATCTAACAACATTTGATCATCCAAAATCAAGGATTTAGCAAGAAATTTTCATATTGAACTAGTTACACCAAAAACAACGAATCGGGCATACAAATTACATACACGGCATCACAATGAGCCATAGACACTAATTAACAACCTTATAAGTCAAGAACACGAATTTAAAGAAATCTAGTGTTTTAGAAATGTTACCCAAAATCGAAGTAGTTAGCATCAAATCGAAGAGGATGATGAGAGGATCAAGAATATGTAGTTTGTTTTGATGTTTACTTCCTTGGTGAGATTTGGATGATGATTTTATGTTTGAGAAATGAGAGAGTTTGAAAGTATCAAAAATGGAAAAAGGGAGGATGAATGAAAGGGATGAAGGAGGTTGACTCTTTGACCTAGTCAAAAGTTTGATACTTTGGCAAGTTTGGTCCCTCAACTTTGAATCGGGTGCGGAAAATAACCGAACGAATTATTTTAAGTTACACGGGAGTACGGGAGATATTAAAATCCGATAACGAAAATATTTAAAATGTTACATAACAAAGGATACGAATTTAGATACGAAGGGTATTATTTAAAAAGAAAAAGACGGGCGTTAAAATAATTTAACGGAAAAATGCGGGATGTTACAACTCGCACTTAAACCGTCGCCACGGTCAAACAAAGACGAGTTAGGTTCTGAAAATTGGTCAGCTGTTAGGGAACTCATATACGGAGCCATAGCCACTGACTATGCGACTTTTTGATTTACGTAGAGGTCGTAGCAGCTGACCGAAGTCAGCCTATTGTTTCGATCTCTATTCTTGTCGAACTTACTTAGCTATTATGATGATGAATGATGATGATGATGACACTTAAACTTATTTTATGCACTATTAGAATTTATAAAGACAACCTACTGATCTAGTAACCCTTGATTTAGGTTGACGACCTTTCGGACCGACTTACTACTTGCGTACTTTCATTACCGACTTTACCGCTTTTATCACTGTGAGTTATAGCATCCCTTTTTACTTTAACTATTTTGGGACTGAGAATACATGCGCTTTTTACGTTTTACATACTAGGCACGAGTACTTAAACTTTATATGTGTGTGGGTTATACAACGACATAAACATTCCCTTTAGCACGGTAACGTTTAGTCATTGGTCTTTGAACCGGTGAACGCGAATCTTAGATATGGATCCATAGGGTTTGACATCCCCACTCGGGCTAGTCGCGCTAGCATTTAACGGGTGTTTAATACTTCGTGAACATACGCACTCGCCAAGTGTACTTTCAGGGGGTTATAAACGTTAAGTCTAGTTACCGGGTGCCCACGGTTATACATATACTTTTCATACTGTTTTGTTATACGGAAATCTCGTGGCCTACCTTACGTTACTGTTACAACTTAAACTATAGCTCACCAACATTCGTGTTGACTTTTAAGCGTGTATTTCTCAGGTGCCTAGAGATTTCTTGCTTCCGCTGTTAGATTTACTGTCATGCTGTTATTGAATTGCTGTTAAGGACCTGCTGTATTAGTTATCCGCTGCATTACTAGAGATGTCTCATTCATGGAACTTTTCTTTTGCATTCGTAGTTTATGTTAATTTCAAACAATGGCTTTGTAACGACCTTAGGGTCAAATACTTATGTTTATGCTCCTATTCGTAGGATGCACGTTATCTTTTGTAAAACGCTATCTTTTTATGAATGCAAACTTGTTTTCAAACAGCATATAGTGTTTGACCGTGTGAAGATCCTGTTGTTGACGAATCGTACACGATGGTTTTGTACGGGGCGTCACATGGTGGGTGGTGGGTGATGGTGGTGGTGGCAGTAGTGGTGGTGGCAGCAGTGGTGGTGGGTGGTGGTGGTTGGTGATGGTGTTGGGTGGTGGGGGCGGGTGGTTGGTGGTGGTAGGTGGTGGGTGGTGGTAGGTGGTGGTTGGTGGTGGTGGTGGTGGTGATAATGGGTGGTGGTGGGTGGTAGTGGTAATGGTTGATGGTGGTGGTGGTTGGTAGGTGGTGGTGGTTGGTTGCGGTGATGAAGATGATACATAATATGTTAACTTTTGTATACTTCCTCCGTCTCAAAATAATAGTCCACCTTACTATTTATGATTGTTCAAAAAAAATTGTCCCTTACTCAAAATACCAATAAAAATCCACCAAAATGTCAATTATACCCTTTAACTATTATTGGACACATAAAACTACATATAGCAACTTTGGGTATTATTCCCATGAGAATGTTCTCATTTTAACAAATGGTGAGAACACTTTTGAACCACACAAATTATAAATAATAATAGATTTTAATTATCACTACTTTTTTTTCTATAAAATTTCGTTTGCTGCTTATACTCCTAAAATTTCTCACTCACTTCAAGGTGAAAACATGATGCAAATAATAAATTAAATATACCATTGATTTCTTCCTTGAATTTATTTTTTATTTTTTATTTTTTTTGAAAAGCCAAACTATATTAAAAAAAAAAAAAAAAAAAAAAGAGAACAGAGGATCCTATTACATCTCAGCCACTAAAACTATGACTAAAAATACAACTCGAAAATATACATCATGTACGAGGATATATACAGCCTTAAAAACAGAACTCGAAGAAAAAATAGGAACATGCTATGTGAGAGAGAGAATGTATTGGTTAAAAATTTTCGCAGGAAAAAGCCATATTCTCATGAGCCCTCCCATGTACGAGGACAACTTGAACCACAAGCCGGGACAGACATACAAATACAGAGCTGTAAACCAACGACATAGCATATGTTGGCTGCCCCACTTAGCCTCGAACATAGGAGAGAGACATGAGTGTCCGTCATAAAAAACTTGCATTTAGCCAATACCTTCTTTGGAGCGTGAAGCATCAAACCATCTCAGGTTGGATATCCATTTTTGCCAATCTAGGGATCCTTTTTTCCATCGACAATTTATCCATTCAAAACTCTTTGCTTGAATATCTGATACAATTTTTGAGGAACTCTGGTTGGTGTTGTTGAAGACTCGATTATTTCGATGTTTCCAAATAAAATAACTAGTGATCCAAACGATAGCTTGCCAAAGATTAGATCCTAGAGTCGTGTTTAAACGCGGGTTCGGGCAAGTGGCAAGATCCGTGAGAGTTGTAATAAAAGTTGAATCTAGATTCCACCATTTACGAACTCTGTCCCAAATTTCCGATGATTTGGAGCAGGATATCAGGGTATGTTCAAGATTTTCATTCCCGTTATCACAAACAGGACATCTTATAGAGTGCAAATCTATACCTTTTTTTATCAAGTTCCACTCTAACGGGTAGTTTGTTTTGTTTCGCACGCCATACGAAGATGCTGATTTTTTGCGGAACTAAATGATTAAAAACCGTGGGATCAGGGGCAGGGAAATTCGCTGCTGCTGCAGTACTCAAAAGTTGCATACACGAATCAGTTGAGAAGAGTCCATTGGTGCGATGTTTCCATGTCCAGGACGCATGAGAGTCATTTGAGAAAGCAAAATAGTTTAGGAGGGATAATAGTGAACCAAGCTCGTGTTCGGCCCTCCATTTAGGGGGGTGGGTCCAGGCCCAATTAAAGCTCGTATGGTCACCTGTGCTGATTATACGCATGGATACTGAGGCGTCTTAATTGGATTCCAATATATATAATCTTTGGAATTTATCGAAGAGGGGAGCATCACTTATCCACTTGTCGATCCAAAATTTAGTATCCGAGCCATTACCTACATTCTTAACAAACGCGTTAGATAAATCACACCCTAACTTGGTTAGGGAGTGTTCAATTTTGATAATGTTAAACCAAGTGCGACCCGAAAATTTTTTAAGTTTGTTTTCGGGAACGGGGGAACAACAACTTAAACCGCCTCCATGACCATAAATACTTTTTATTACCCTTACCCATAGCATGTTTTCATTAGTGAGAAATCTCTACCACCACTTGGAAAGAACGGAGAGGTTTTTAAATTTTAAAGAACAAACGTTTAAACCACCAAGCTCGTAAGGTAAAAGTATTTGGTTCCATTTGACCCAAGCCATTTTCTTTTCGTCAAAAGACCCGCCCCAAAAGAAATCGCGACGCATACCGTCAAGTTCTTTGATTACACTCATCGGGGCATTGAAAAGAGAGTATTAAACATTAATTAAGGATGCACATTACTTCGAATTTAGACAACTTTCAAATCTCAAACACCATGTAAACATAAATACATATATTAGCATCCAAATGGAATCATCAGAGTATAAGGATGCTTATACTTAAAATAACTCTCGAATACCAGATTGAAAAAATGTAACAATTTAAATCTCAACAGGCAACACCATGTAAATAGAATTTTATGCATTCAATTAATTAGAATCATTATGATAATATGAATAAACGTATACAATGATGTATTCAATGAAAATTGCATCCCGATCTTATGCATCTAATTAATTAGAATCATTATGATAATATGAATAAACTATATTCAATTAAAATTGCATCCCGATCTGTATTAGTGAGTATTAAACTGAATCCTAAAGTTGTTATACTTTTTAAAATAAAAAAATTAAGCAAAATATAATCACAAACAAATGAATTCGTTTTTACTCACGTATAATTTTTCATTGAACACTTGTTTGTGTAACTTAATATTATCGAAGTTCATAAAAGAAAGTTTATCTTCCAGATACATGTATAAGATGAGAGAGAGTTCACTTGAATAATGGGGTAGTTATGAGAATAAATTGGTGGAAACAGTTGCTCCGTATTTTTTAATTCCATACGTGCTCTTTTAGTATTTTTACAAAATTATTAAATTTCTTTAATTAAATGAGTGGCTTAAAAGTGTTCTCACCAAACATTAAAAATGAGAATGTTCTCATTTGAACGCTCCTATAGCAACTTTAACTCATCCCTTAATTAAATCAATCTTCATAATGAGTTGATAAATGAATAAACTTAACATTTTTTGTTAAGGTTGACAATTGACGACATTAACTGTCAACAAAACAATAAAAATAAGCATGTGAAAATATTATTGCAAAACGAATAAAGATATATGCAAGTATTGTTTATTGATACTCCTGCGAAACAATTACGCAAATGAATTAAGTTTATTGATATATAAGCATTGATTCATTATCTTTTTCTTTGAAAAGTTGGTGGGAAATTGGCCTTTCATATTATCTCAAAAAAAATTGTTAGCCAAAAAATGAAAATGAGTGGGAACACTATGAAAAATTCACGCGGAAATTAGTACTGGGTATATTTTTAGTTGGAATTTTGCCACAAAATAATTCATGCAAAGACCAAACCATTTTTCATCCCGAATTCATTAGTAACTTCAAACTTCAATTGCAATAACTCTTTGACAAGGGGTATATTAGTCCATTCATGCATATGTCTTAATTTGTTGAAAAAGTCAAACCGGACAATAAAATTGAGACGGAGGGAGTATTAAATTTTTATTAATTATAATTATTAAAATTACTTTTTTTTTTTTTTACCTTTTTATGCATTTTAAGTTAAAATGAAGTTTTATGATATTTTGTGGTTCACATTTACTTATTCATTTTACTAGCTCAATAGCCTATGCGTTGCGCGGTTGGATTAAAAAGGTAACCAAAAAGTTTCACAATCTTATAAAACAACGTATGCGTTATTGATGTTTTCCGAAATAAGTAACATACAAGGCCATTTCAAATTCGATCAATGTTTACTGACCTGCAAACAAAAACATGAAAATACATATTATGAAATAGTATTTGTAATTGTTATAAACTGATAGAAGTAGTCGAGCAATTAAAGTTCATATAAAATGGCCAGAACCCCAATAACATATTTCAGCAAAAGTAACCTTCACCCAGTAACATATTTCAGCAAAGAACTCCAGATATCCAAAATACAAATAAAGCTTGACTTTTGTGGTGTATAAAATTCAGTTCTACCCACTACCATCTCTTATACCAACATCAAACCAATTAATCTGAATCAAAACACATAAGTATTGTGCATAATACCGTTTGAATATAAATGTTGTTTTAAAGTAACTACTACAACATCAAAAAAAAAAAAAAAAAAAAAACTAAACATAATCCATGTACATAATTGTCTTAACTACTTAAACTAACACTACCCGAAGACTTTCATATGTAACTTGAACCGTGCATCAAAATTAGTTTGTCAAGATGTAGATACCGATTGTGATATACATTGTTCAATAAGGAAACCAACATATGTCTGATATACCATTCATATCTACTTGTGAGACCATGATATCAAGTTCAAACACATACATTAGCTACAAATGAAACCAAATGAAAGTAAAAATCACCTGATGGTTGATGATAACCATGTGGTAAGCTGCATATCGAATGAAAGACAGTAGGACACTCACAACTTGCATGATCGGGCATTGACTTGTACTTATTCAATGCAGTGTAGTGACCGTCTTCATTCAATATGCATTAAAATCACAAGATTATGTTGTTGAAGTAGAATTTATAGCCAAAACCGGGTTTCCTTTCCTAAAAACAACTTTCATGCTACCACTTAGAATTGAGAAAAAAAAAAAAAATCATAAGTGAGTCAAGATTGCCATACTATAAGTGGGTACAAAAGGATAAATTGGTATATTTTGATTGTCAACAATTCCATCAACAACCTTGAAATCTTGATGCACCTTACCTGCCCTATATCGTATACAAAAACTTCCATCCAGAACGTTGAAATATAAATGTTGATCATGTGTGTGTGGAATAACACACGCACAAACATACCATTGACCATCATAATACATAGCACTTATCTACTTAATCCAGTCAAAAATGAATATGATTTATCAATGAGAAGATGCAACATTATTAATACATACGTTGAGAATCATACCGACATTACACTCCTTAATACTACCTAAACTTTCTGTCGGGATGTCATCTTGCCTTCAAATCTATAAACAAATAAAAAAAATATCCATCGATTTTTTTAATAAAAAACAAAATGTATAATTAGAAATAAAAATGATGGATGAGGACTTACTTTGAGGTCATCGACAGAAAGCACACCGCTGGGAACGTTATAGCACGTACTTTTTCATTGATATATATAATATCAAGCTAATGCTCACCAAGACCTGTGGATGTTTTATGCAGATACAGTTTTAAGTTAATTTATAACACAAAAGGCGGCACGTTGTTCTATCAAACATTATTTCCACCTTCAGGTTTAGTAAATCGACATAAATTCAAACAAACCATGATAATGAATCTACAAAAGGTACATGAAGAGACGATAATTTAGGGATAATCTGATAAACTATACACCAATAGACGGTCTTTATGCAACTTTAATGGTCATCGTATTAGTTACCTAATTGAATTTAGCATTAAAAATTTAAAATGATTTAAAATTTTAATTTTAATGATAGTTGACTTATGTTTTGGGTCATTAAAAACCAACCAAGTACCATTTTGACCAGTTACCAGTCCTACCTAATTTGCCACATTTTAAAACATGCTACAATTGTTCAGCATGATGCCCATCAAATACCTGCAATTGTTTTGTTTACTCAACTAAAGATAAGCAACAAAAAAGTAGGGAAGCACATATATGCTTAACCCCATCACTAAGACATGTTACTTGTTGTTTATTAATACGCTACATTTTTTGCTACTGAAATTTTGTTGGTACATATATAGATCTAAATACAAACATAATAAGTTGAAAGAATTAACAACTGCTGCTGAAACATAACAACTATAGTCGAACTATTTTAGTGAAAGTAACAAACCAAAATAAATTATCATTGATTCAAGATTAGTTGACCTAATTCAGTTAAAACAATAACCGCAATAAACTACTTAATATGTAGAATACAATTACATGATTGAATAAGGAACTTACATATTTATTAAACTTGCAAATTTTGAAACATATTTTGTTTTAATCTCATGTCTATATTCAGCTTAAAAGAGTACCAAACCCAGATTACTTGAATTAAATAACCGCAACAAACTAATGAAATTAGAAAAACAATGAATGACATGATGGGAATGAACAAAACCTTGGTAAACCAATTCACCCGTCCAAAAATAAACCCATTTACAAGTAACTTGGTCGAAAATGACACCTTGGGATTTTTAGCATAATCAAACATATACCTCCCACTATAGCAAAAATATTGCTCAAGAAGTGTAAGAAGAAAGTACGTGTTTCTGGGTAAGTCACCTGCAGAAAACACAAATATAACAGTATGATGAAATAAAGTAACCAATCTAAGAAACATGTTCATTCCCCGTTCCATCAGTCCATTTTTCTTCTTTTTTTTTTTTCTTTTTTTTTTCAGGACATAAGATGAAACACACAAACTGAAATTATAAAGGACTGATATCATCAATCAGACCACGTGTCAACTTTTAACTAAACATAATAACAAAATTTCATGTGGGAGACGTATTTATACCAAAATCAAACAGACCTTAATTGCAGATACGTCATAGAAAAAGGAGACTTCGGGAAGTGATCGTTGACTAACTTCTGGACTTCTATAATGTTCTGTTACAAAGAACTGTAGAATATAAATTCTCTCTTTAGATCAGTACCACCTTCAAATTCAAAAAATAATACGGAGAAGTTACTTCTTGATGATGTGTAGTGTGCCCTGTTAAAGAGTAAAATGTTGCAAAATGTAGAATCAAACAAACAAACAATATATATAAAAAGTGACACCAGACTATCATGATGTTATATAGATGTCAACATCCTTCTCATTTTGTTGATAACAGTTTTACACAGCTTAACAATTAAATAGAGCCAGATAAAATAAAGTAAATATCATAATTAACAAAAATTTACAAAAGATACCATCTTTCAAATTAACTGTCAGTCCTTGTCCAGTCACGAGATATTATGAATCGCATTCAAGCCTTTTCATATGTGCATTTCAGCTGTCATCAAGTTAAAATTGGGCGAGAATTCTACGTCAGTTTTCAGAGACAAATATTGATGAAGTGCTGATAAGTTTGGATTGTTTATGTGCTTTTTCGAAGATGCTTTTGCCGTCCTTTGCATCTGCAAATTGATTAATACAAGTATCATGTCAGGTTTAATACAATTACTTAATTATATAAGTAGAAACATAGATGTGAGATATTCAGAACAACTATCAATTTTATTCCTCATAGTACATAGTTGAGCCAGACTTCACAAAGATAAGAGATATTCATAGTTCTATACCTAGTAATGTATACAACAGACCTAACATATAGGTTATACCATAATGCTCATTATAAACAAAGTTATAGCACAATGCTTCTAACTAAAAAAGTAGGATAAACTTTATTAACAATGAACAAATATACAACCTAGAGCACCAATAAATATAATTAGAAATTAGATACATGTATATACAAACACAACAACAATCAGTTAACATTTATATTCAAAAACAAATATAGGTTCAGAAAAGAAGACAATGCTACCTGAAGGGTTTGTCAATTACACCCAATTGTTGACTCAAATGTGATCCAGCATATGACGTTGTAGCGACTTTTTTTTTAAATACATGTACCACTAATGAACAACAAATTCGGGTTTAACGACTTTTTTTATCTAACAATTCAAGTATTACTAAAGCTAAATCGTAACAACTTCACAAAATGCTGAAAACTAAATCAAACAACAATTAACCTCATTTCGAGATTGAACTGTTCTTGTTAGAATGTTATAATTCACTCATGGATTGTTATTGATCACACAAGTCAAATATATAATACATGATTCGATCTCATATCCCTTGATTTTAGGGATCCTACATTTAATATGAGATATGCATAGATATGATACATTTAATGCTAGATATTACATAAGATATTGTCTACGTCTAATATCCATTAACATCCCCCGCAGTTTGAGCGGGAGAGGAATGAACGGTCAAACTGGATTAAAACGCTAAAAAAATAACATTCTTCTTTCCGAGCAGACTGATATTCGTTGATGTGGTTGCGTATTGCTTGACTGCGTTTCCTTTTCCATAACGTTTTTTTTTACATCGTGGCTTGCTTTGCCTAAGGATTGAGCAGGACTTGGGCATTGAACTTTGTCGACGATAACTAGTCTTTATCCGAAGAGATTATTATTCTTATTATTTTTTTTTCGAGGTTTGTGTCACGACCTGGAAAATTTTGACTAATATTAAATCAAACTCTCGATACGATTTTATATTTTTGACACGATAAGCAAAGTCTGTAAAGTTGAGTCTCAATAAAAATTGAACTGTTTCATATATTCAACTGTTCCCGACGATTCATGAACAATTAATTGTAAATAGATATGTGTGTATATATACATATATATTTAAACATATAAATAATAATTGAAAAATATAATTTGAAATATTATATGTTGTTGTTATTAAAATTATTTATGTAAAATAAAATAAAGATATGATATTATGATAATTATTATTTAAAACACATCTATATAAATAAAGTATATTAAATATATATTTTGTGATTTCGAATCTATTTAGTAAACGACAGTAACACTCAATTGTCATTCGATCAATATTAAGCAAATTAAATTGAACTTATGTGATTTTAAAATAAATGGTGATCCGAAAATGAGTTATATAAATTATAGGCATATTAAAAGTATATTTAGGATCTAATTATTAAATTTTACCACTTTTTATATTTTACCCAGGATCGAGCGCGGACAGTTGATTTAATTTTTATTTAATAATTTTAAACAGTTAATGACCGATTTTTTTTCCATAATAACTAAAATAATTAAAGATGATTAATATAAAATTTTGAGATTTTTCTGAAGACTTTCATCCGTCACGAATTAACAACGGAGCACAATCTACTTTTCGTGTTAGAAATGTCGGCAGACTAACAGTTTAATATCTCGTGACTTTGTGAATTATTGTTTCTGTCCCACTACCTAATATCTCTATATCTTAAGAATAAGTAGTATTTTTTTTCAAAAGCAACCTTATTGACTGAGATGTGTAAACCATTCATTCATCCATTTAAACTCTCCAGCTTAATTTGTCAAATAACCTTGTCATATTATAATCCTTGAGCCATTATTTAAATGCATGAACTATGTCACCAAAGCTATTCAATTACAGCCAATATTTATGCATATCCCATATTTATGTGGAACCAAGAACTTAGGATTTCAGTTTCTTAACTCAACCAGATTCACGTACAAACTAATCCTAAATCGGGTAATCAACACTTAAGTTAGATGGGTTGTAAACACTACTAGTATCTATATATTTATACATGACCCTTACTTGCATATATAATAAATCCTTCCATCTATCTAG
Organism: Rutidosis leptorrhynchoides; assembly: GCF_046630445.1. Classification (NCBI taxonomy): domain Eukaryota; kingdom Viridiplantae; phylum Streptophyta; class Magnoliopsida; order Asterales; family Asteraceae; genus Rutidosis; species Rutidosis leptorrhynchoides. The sequence continues at coordinate 342,593,167 of NC_092336.1, forward strand.
CTAGATCACACCCTCACATTTACCACCCTACCACCTTGCTCCACCATCACATCCACCACCGCCGGAACAACCTCTACGTCACCATCCACCACCTTAAACACCACCACAAACCACACCATTGCCACCTTCTAAACTGCTGCTGCTACGAGAGTGCAGCTATTTCAGCTGAAATGTCTTTCTGTTTCTATTAAGAATAAGTTACATAAACCACCAAATAAACAAACCAAAACCCACTCGAATTGAAGCCACTGTTTACTTTGTTCGATTACAACAAAACCGAAACCCACTTAGGTGTTGTAGATATTCGAAGACCACCACCCCTAGTCAATATCTGTTTTCTTCGTAAATCCATAAATCAAACCTATCATGTTTTATTGTTAATGCAGTCTACTTGTTTCTGTTTCTATTTCCATTGAACACCCAAGAGCACCATTTCACCTCACCATCTTCAACCCGCCACCCTCATCACCTCGACACCCATCACAATTGTATTCTTGATTCCATCGACAACACCACCCTCACTAAATACCTACAACTCAAAACATGTTGTTTACTGCTGCTGCAAAAAGTGGTTTCTACTGCTCGTTCAACTCAATATATCATCACTCCACCTTCATCAACCCACCACCATCGTTTATCATAATCATGTTTCACCATAAACACCACTACAACCCCACCATCAATCACTATCTTCATTGAACCACAAATACCTTCACAAGTCGATGCATTATCACATACTGAATCACAAACTAAATCATCATCATAAGCATAGGAAACCGAATCTGAGTTTTAAACGTAAACCAAAACAGATTCAAGTGCAATACCGAATATGTTAAAGTTGAATATGTCGACTGTTCATATCTTCATCAAGGTTGAAGATTAAATTTTATAAAAATAACAGATCGTTGAATCAACCCTGGAGATCGATGGTAATAGTTCCATTAACAGCGACTATCAATTGTTAAAATTTGCAATAAAATAACAGAATCATTGTTGGGCACTTCGAAAACCACCATGAATAAACTTGAATGGTGAACCTTTGATCGAGCACGATTTAGATCACGATTCCTTCTCAAAAGAGGTTCCAAATCAAACATCTAACCCTCGTGAATCATCTTCATAACCAAAAACATCGAATCTCATTCGGATTTAAATCATAAATCTTGGTTGACTTTTTGTCACGAAAATTTGACTGACGAATTCGAATGGAATATAGCGAATTAGGACCTAATATTTTACAGAAAGAATCACGAAATTTATTCTAAGAGATCTGAGATTTTACCTTTCGCTAAATCGTTTCAAATCATTCCAGAGACTAAAACTTTGAATGACGAGCTCAAACGAATAAAACGATTAAATTGAAGGAGAATGATGAAGATGTTGATCGATGGTGAGAATACAGTGATGATACAGTGATGAACTGAAACCCATCAAAAATGCCATATGTTGCTTTGGTCTCCTGTTATTATCCGATGATGATAATCATGATGAATGAAGATGTAAAATTGTAAATCTGTTTATTTTCCTGTCGATTGTTTTCGGTTAAAAATCCAACTCCCATAACTTGGGCCAACGAATTGAATCTATACTCTTGGGCTTGGGATCGAGCTTATTTGGATTAGGCTTAGGTTTCAAGATCAACCAAACACAAAATCATACACATGTTTACTAATTTGAGGTATAATTATAAAGATAATAATAATTATTATTATTGTTATATTATTATTATTATTAAAAATGTTAATGATAATATTATGATATCAAAATAAATATGAGATTAGTATGTTATGATTATGAATTAAAAATTATAGAAGATATAGTCATAAGTTTAAAAATTGATCACGAAAATTATGATTATTATTATTATTATTATTATCATTAATATAAGTATTATTATTATTATCGTTAATATAAGTATTATTATTATTATTATTATTATTATTATTATTATTATTATTATTATTATTATTATTATTATTATTATTATTATTATTATAAGTATCATTATTATAATTATTATTAATATAATTTTTAATATTATCATAAATATTATTATTATTATTAAAAGAACCATTATTTTTAAAATTATCATTTTTATTAAAATTATTAGTATTATCAAAAGTATCATTAAAATTATCATTATTATTAAAATTTACATTATTATTATTATAATTAAAATTGTTTTTTTATTATAGTTATTGATATTAGTAATATTATAAAAATAATACAACTTAGTATTATTATCATTATTATGATTATTATTATTACTATTACTATTATTATTATTATTATTATTATTATTATTATTATTATTATTATTATTATTATTATTATTATTATTATTATTATTATCTTTATTATCATTATTATTATTATTACAACTATATTAATAATATTATTATTACTTTTACTACTAGTAATATTATTATTATTACAATAAGAGTTAGTCATATAAAAATATACTTAATAAAACTATATTAATATTTTTTTTAAACTATTTAAAGTATATAAAATAAATATATTTAATTAAGTTATTAATGCAACACATAATTTATTAAAATAACATTTTTATCACTAATTATATATAAAATTGTTCGATTATAATTATATGTGTTGATATATATATAATTGATATAGGTTTGTGAATCTGAGGCCAGCCCTGCATTGTTCAGTTCCGTCGTATGCATATTTTTACTACAAAATATCGTATCGTGAGTTTCATTTGCTCCCTTTTTAAATGCTTTTGCAATATATATTTTTGGGACTGAGAATACATGCGATGCTTTTATAAATGTTTGATGAAATAGACACAAGTACTTAAAACTATATTCTATGATTGAATTATTATACCCGATATCACCCTTTTTAGCTTGGTAGCCTAAGAATTTGGGAACAGACCCCCAAATTGACGCGAATCCTGAAGATAGATCTATAGGACTAACAAACCCATCCAGGTTATAGATGCTTTAGTACTTCGATTTTATATACAGATGAGTGTACCTGTATATTTGGGGATATTCTAGGTGCATTTTGTTAATGTCGCTTATCAGGTGTTCATCATATGAATAATTTTTATACAGATGAGTGTTCCTGTATGATAATTTTTGCAGATGAGTGTTCCTGCAGTTTATATATAAAAATGAAATCTTGTGGTCTATAAAAATGATGGAAATGAATATTGATGATAAACTAATGAACTCTCCAACCTTTTGGTTGACACTTTTAAGCATGTTTATTCTCAGGTATGAAAAAAATCTTCCGCTGTGCATATGCTCATTTTAAAGATATTATATGGAGTTGCTCATGGCATTTTTAGGACAGTACCTCGCAATGGGACCATATGTTGAAGACTTCGTCCAGGAGGATTTGGACGGGTCGCTTCAGTTTGGAAACTTGTCTAGCTAGGCGGCTCATCCTCACGCTGATTGTAAACTTAATATAAAATGATAAATGGGGAGTGGGGACCAAAAATAAAAATAATAATGATAATGGGGTAGGTGTTTTTGTAAGAATATGACTTGAACGAGCGATATCAATTTGTTCAAGTAGTGGGACATGAGTGTTGTGTAGTAGTTAGAAAAAGAAAACAAATAAATAAGGGTGTTTGATTGAATCATTTCCACATCCCTCTAGCAGACAAAAAAATATTTCAAAGTTTGAAAAGAATTATACTGAGATTCAATTTGAAGAAATCCAGAATTATTATAGAAGAAAAGCTTTTGAAGAAAAAAAAAGAGTCATAGATATTGAAGAACAAAAGAGTCATAGAAAGAAGACGGGAGCTGAAACGGTGTATTTTTCAACCGTGATATTGCTGCTCCGGTGGTGAGATTACGGTGTATATTGTAGTGACCCGAACTTTTCCATGTTTATATATATTAATTGAGATTGATATTTACATGATTAAATGTTTCCAACATGTTAAGCAATCAAACTTGTTAAGACTTGATTAATTGAAATAGGTTTCATATAGACAATTGACCACCCAAGTTGACCGGTGATTCACGAACGTTAAAACTTGTAAAAAAAACTATATGATGACATATATATGGTTATATATATAGTTAACATGATATTATGATAAGTAAACATATCATTAATTATATTAACAATGAACTACATATGTAAAAACAAGACTACTAACTTAATGATTTTGAAACGAGACATATATGTAACGTTTATCGTTGTAACGACATTTAATGTATATATATCATATTAAGAGATATTCGTACATCATAATATCATGATAATATAATAATTTAAAATCTCTTTTGTTATTATAAACATTGGGTTAACAACATTTAACAAGATCGTTAACCTAAAGGTTTCAAAACAACACTTACATGTAACGACTAACGATGACTTAACGACTCAGTTAAAATGTATATACATGTAGTGTTTTAATATGTATTTATACACTTTTGAAAGACTTCAATACACTTATCAAAATACTTCTACTTAACAAAAATGCTTACAATTACATTCTCGTTCAGTTTCATCAACAATTCTACTCGTATGCACCCGTATTCGTACTCGTACAATACATAGCTTTTAGATGTATGTACTATTGGTATATACACTCCAATGATCAGCTCTTAGCAGCCCATGTGAGTCACCTAACACATGTGGGAACCATCATTTGGCAACTAGCATGAAATATCTCATAAGATTACAAAAATATGAGTAATCATTCATGACTTATTTACATGAAAACAAAATTACATATCCTTTATATCTAATCCATACACCAACGACCAAAAACACCTACAAACACTTTCATTCTTCAATTTTCTTCATCTAATTGAACTCTCTCAAGTTCTATCTTCAAGTTCTAAGTGTTCTTCATAAATTCCAAAAGTTCTAGTTTCATAAAATCAAGAATACTTTCAAGTTTGCTAGCTCACTTCCAATCTTGTAAGGTGATCATCCAACCTCAAGAAATCTTTGTTTCTTACAGTAGGTTATCATTCTAATACAAGGTAATAATCATATTCAAACTTTGGTTCAATTTCTATAACTATAACAATCTTATTTCAAGTGATGATCTTACTTGAACTTGTTTTCGTGTCATGATTTTGCTTCAAGAACTTTGAGCCATCCAAGGATCCATTGAAGCTAGATCCATTTTTCTCTTTTCCAGTAGGTTCATCCAAGGAACTTAAGGTAGTAATGATGTTCATAACATCATTCGATTCATACATATAAAGCTATCTTATTCGAAGGTTTAAACTTGTAATCACTAGAACATAGTTTAGTTAATTCTAAACTTGTTCGCAAACAAAAGTTAATCCTTCTAACTTGACTTTTAAAATCAACTAAACACATGTTCTATATCTATATGATATGCTAACTTAATGATTTAAAACCTGGAAACACGAAAAACACCGTAAAACCGGATTTACGCCGTCGTAGTAACACCGCGGGCTGTTTTGGGTTAGTTAATTAAAAACTATGATAAACTTTGATTTAAAAGTTGTTATTCTGAGAAAATAATTTTTATTATGAACATGAAACTATATCCAAAAATTATGGTTAAACTCAAAGTGGAAGTATGTTTTCTAAAATGGTCATCTAGACGTCGTTCTTTCGACTGAAATGACTACCTTTACAAAAACGACTTGTAACTTATTTTTCCGACTAAAAACCTATACTTTTTTTGTTTAGATTCATAAAATAGAGTTCAATATGAAACCATAGCAATTTGATTCACTCAAAACGGATTTAAAATGAAGAAGTTATGGGTAAAACAAGATTGGATAATTTTTCTCATTTTAGCTACGTGAAAATTGGTAACAAATCTATTCCAACCATAACTTAATCAACTTGTATTATATATTATGTAATCTTGAGATACCATAGACACGTATACAATGTTTCGACCTATCATGTCGACACATCTATATATATTTCGGAACAACCATAGACACTCTATATGTGAATGTTGGAGTTAGCTATACAGGGTTGAGGTTGATTCCAAAATATATATAGTTTGAGTTGTGATCAATACTGAGATACGTATACACTGGGTCGTGGATTGATTCAAGATAATATTTATCGATTTATTTCTGTACATCTAACTGTGGACAACTAGTTGTAGGTTACTAACGAGGACAGCTGACTTAATAAACTTAAAACATCAAAATATATTAAAAGTGTTGTAAATATATTTTGAACATACTTTGATATATATGTATATATTGTTATAGGTTCGTGAATCAACCAGTGGTCAAGTCTTACTTCCCGACGAAGTAAAAATCTGTGAAAGTGAGTTATAGTCCCACTTTTAAAATCTAATATTTTTGGGATGAGAATACATGCAGGTTTTATAAATGATTTACAAAATAGACACAAGTACGTGAAACTACATTCTATGGTTGAATTATCGAAATCGAATATGCCCCTTTTTATTAAGTCTGGTAATCTAAGAATTAGGGAACAGACACCCTAATTGACGCGAATCCTAAAGATAGATCTATTGGGCCTAACAAACCCCATCCAAAGTACCGGATGCTTTAGTACTTCGAAATTTATATCATATCCGAAGGGTGTCCCGGAATGATGGGGATATTCTTATATATGCATCTTGTTATTGTCGGTTACCAGGTGTTCACCATATGAATGATTTTTATCTCTATGTATGGGATGTGTATTGAAATATGAAATCTTGTGGTCTATTGTTACGATTTGATATATATAGGTTAAACCTATAACTCACCAACATTTTTGTTGACGTTTTAAGCATGTTTATTCTCAGCTGATTATTAAGAGCTTCCGCTGTCGCATACTTAAATAAGGACAAGATTTGGAGTCCATGCTTGTATGATATTGTGTAAAAACTGCATTCAAGAAACTTATTTTGTTGTAACATATTTGTATTGTAAACCATTATGTAATGGTCGTGTGTAAACAGGATATTTTAGATTATCATTATTTGATAATCTACGTAAAGCTTTTTAAACCTTTATTGATGAAATAAAGGTTATGGTTTGTTTAAAAATGAATGCAGTCTTTGAAAAATGTCTCATATAGAGGTCAAAACCTCGCAACGAAATCAATTAATATGGAACGTTTTTAATCAATAAGAACGGGACATTTCAGTTGGTATCCGAGCGATGGTCTTAGAGAACCAGAATTTTGCATTAGTGTGTCTTATCTAGTTTGTTAGGATGCATTAGTGAGTCTGGACTTCGACCGTGTTTACTTGAAAAATGATTGCTTAACAAATTTTGTTGGAAACTATATATTTTTAACATGTGAATATTATGTGATATATTAATCTCTTAACGCGTTTGATATTATGTGATAGATGTCTACCTCTAGAACAAGTCCCATTGACTCACCTAATAATAATGAAGAGTCAAATGTAAATTGGAATGATTCGTGGACTGATTCACAAGTTCCCGAAGAGGAACCGGAAGAAGAGTCGGAACCGGAAGAAGAATCGGAACCGGAAGAAGAATCGGAACCGGATGAAGAAATAGAACCGGTGGGGGAAATAATAAAACGGTTAAGTAAAAGAAAATCCTCAACCAACCGACCAAGGTTAATTATGGTCAATGGTGTTTCCGCCAAGGAAGCAAAATATTGGGAGGATTACCAATTCTCCGATGAATCAGATTCCGACGAGAATTCCGATGATGTTATAGAAATTACCCCAACTGAATTTAAAAAGGCAAAAGAAAATAATAAGGGAAAGGGCATAAAAATAGAGAAATCTAATTCCAACCCTGATGAACTGTATATGTATCATCAACCCCCGAAGTCCTTAAGTTGTAACAATGACCCGGGAACCTCTAAACCACCAGGTTTTTCTAAACCAATGTGGATAACGACGGCTCGTATTAGGGGAACATCATATATCCCTAGAAACTTGGCAAAACGAACAAAAATCGAAGAAGAAGAAACGAACGAGTCGGAATAAGATAGTTGTATTCGTGTGGTGTAATATATGTAATATAGTGTTCTTATGCTTTATGATATATGTAAAAATTGCTTGTATTAATAAGTATTTTTTTTATGAATCTAACTCTTGTCTATTTTACAGTTTAAAAACACAAAATGGATAGACAACCCAATATTTTAAGAGACCTACCCGGAGACATGATTGATGAAATCTTGTCTAGAGTCGGCCAGAATTCTTCGGCACAACTATTTAAGGCGAGATCAGTTTGTAAGACATTCGAAGAACGTTCCAAGAATGTCTTGGTTTATAAGAGACTTTCGTTTGAAAGATGGGGGATATCACATTGGGAAACCCATAAGTTACGATGTGTTTACTTTGACGCATATATTGCGGGGAACCCAAATGCTATTTTACGCAACGGGTTAAGAAATTATTTTGACTCAATATATCCGAATATTGGACTTCGTGATTTAGAAAAAGCGGCTAACATGCAACATAAAGAAGCATGTTATGCTTACGGATTAGTAATGTTCGCTTCTCACCAAAGTGAGAACAAGAACATCGGGCTACAACTATTAAACAAAACGTTTCCACAAGTGACGGAGTCGGTAATTGGGGTAAGAAATGAGGTTTTTAGATTGTTACGGGACTGTTGGACATTACGTAACCCTCGTCCCTTTGACGACGTTACAACACGCTGTCTTATCAACGGCCATAACGGTTATGTTGCACAAGACCAAGGATGGGAAGTAGTCCTAGTAAAACCAGAATGCATGACTTGTTTCTGGACGTATGAATTACGTGTCTTTATTGCCTTTGCTGAACGACTTGTGTATTAGCTAGAATTATCTTCACAACTATCTTGTATCAAAGTTATTGTGTGCTATATTTCATGCTTTATGTAAAACAAGCGGTATTCTAAGTTTGTAAAGTATTGTATAAAAGTTTGAACGCGAAATATTATTATAATCAGTTTTTCATATAGAATTGTAGTAGTTGAATTGTATATTAGCTACTAAGTATGAACTTAACGGGTAGGTACTACCCGAATTTAAACTTATAAAACGCTAATATGAAGAAAAAGCTTTTATAAATGAGTTCATATTATGCTACGAAATACTATTAACTACTCTTAATATTCTGTATGATTAACTTGTTCCATTTAACTATTTTGAAGGAAATGGCACCGACTACTCGACACACCGTGAATATGAATGAAGAGGAATTCCGTACTTTTCTAGCTTCAAACATAGCCGCAGTACAGGCTGCGCTACATACCAACAATAACCTTGGATCTAGCAGTACAGGAAATCGTGTAGGATGCACCTACAAAGAATTCACTGCCTGCAAACCTTTGGAATTTGATGGAACCGAAGGACCGATCGGATTGAAACGGTGGACCGAGAAGGTCGAATCGGTGTTTGCCATAAGTAAGTGTACTAAAGAGGACAAAGTGAAGTACGCTACGCATACCTTCACAGGTTCTGCGTTAACATGGTGGAATACCTATCTAGAGCAAGTGGGACAAGACGATGCGTACGCACTACCGTGGTCAGCATTCAAGCACTTGATGAACGAGAAGTACCGTCCCAGAACCGAGGTCAATAAGCTCAAGACAGAACTTAGAGGGTTACGAACCCAAGGATTTGATATTACCACGTACGAAAGACGATTCACAGAATTGTGCCTATTGTGCCCGGGAGCATTCGAAGATGAGGAAGAGAAGATCGACGCGTTTGTGAAAGGATTACCGGAAAGAATCCAAGAAGATATAAGTTCACACGAGCCCGCCTCCATACAACAGGCATGTAGAATGGCTCACAAACTAGTGAACCAGATTGAAGAAAGAATTAAAGAACAGACTGCTGAAGAGGCCAATGTAAAGCAAGTCAAAAGAAAGTGGGAGGAAAACGGTGATAAGAATCACCAATACAACAACAACAGCAATTACAACAATAATCGCAACAATTATCCCAACAATCGCAACATCAATCGCAACTACAACAAACGGCCCAACAACAACAACAACAACAACAGCAACTACAACAATCATCCCAACAACAATAATAACCACAACAACAACAACAATCAGAAGCAGCTATGCCAAAGGTGTGAAAAGAATCACTTGGGGTTCTGCACCAAATTTTGCAACAAGTGTAAAAGAAATGGTCATAGTGCGGCGAAGTGTGAGGTCTACGGACCAGGGGTTAATAGAACGAAAGGAACAAATGGTGTCGGAACGAGTAATGGCGGAGCAAGTAGTGTCGGAGCAAGTTATGCCAATGTAGTTTGTTATAAATGTGGAAAACCAGGCCACATTATTAGAAATTGCCCGAACCAGGAGAACACGAATGGACAAGGCCGTGGAAGAGTTTTCAATATTAATGCGGTAGAGGCACAGGAAGACCCGGAGCTTGTTACGGGTACGTTTCTTATTGACAATAAATCTGCTTACGTTTTATTTGATTCGGGTGCGGATAGAAGCTATATGAGTAGAGATTTTTGTGCTAAATTAAGTTGTCCATTGACGCCTTTGGATAGTAAATTTTTACTCGAATTAGCAAATGGTAAATTAATTTCAGCAGATAATATATGTCGGAATCGAGAAATTAAACTGGTTAGCGAAACATTTAAGATTGATTTGATACCAGTAGAGTTAGGGAGTTTTGATGTGATAATCGGTATGGACTGGTTGAAAGAAGTGAAAGCGGAGATCGTTTGTTACAAAAATGCAATTCGCATTATACGAGAAAAAGGAAAACCCTTAATGGTGTACGGAGAAAAGGGCAACACGAAGCTACATCTTATTAGTAATTTGAAGGCACAAAAACTAATAAGAAAAGGTTGCTATGCTATTCTAGCACACGTCGAGAAAGTACAAACTGAAGAAAAGAGCATCAATGATGTTCCCATTGCAAAAGAATTTCCCGATGTATTTCCGAAAGAATTACCGGGATTACCCCCACATCGATCCGTTGAATTTCAAATAGATCTTGTACCAGGAGCTGCACCAATAGCTCGTGCTCCTTACAGACTCGCACCCAGCGAGATGAAAGAACTGCAAAGCCAATTACAAGAACTTTTAGAGCGTGGTTTCATTCGACCAAGCACATCACCGTGGGGAGCTCCTGTTTTGTTTGTCAAGAAGAAAGATGGTACATTCAGGTTGTGTATCGACTACCGAGAGTTGAACAAACTTACCATCAAGAACCGCTACCCACTACCGAGAATCGACGACTTATTTGATCAACTACAAGGCTCGTCTGTTTATTCAAAGATTGACTTACGTTCCGGGTATCATCAAATGCGGGTGAAAGAAGATGATATTCCAAAGACTGCTTTCAGAACACGTTACGGTCATTACGAGTTTATGGTCATGCCGTTTGGTTTAACTAATGCACCAGCTGTGTTCATGGACCTTATGAACCGAGTGTGTGGACCATACCTTGACAAGTTTGTCATTGTTTTCATTGATGACATACTTATTTACTCAAAGAATGACCAAGAACACGGTGAACATTTGAGAAAGGTGTTAGAAGTATTGAGGAAGGAAGAATTGTACGCTAAGTTTTCAAAGTGTGCATTTTGGTTGGAAGAAGTTCAATTCCTCGGTCACATAGTGAACAAAGAAGGTATTAAGGTGGATCCGGCAAAGATAGAAACTGTTGAAAAGTGGGAAACCCCGAAAACTCCGAAACACATACGCCAGTTTTTAGGACTAGCTGGTTACTACAGAAGGTTCATCCAAGACTTTTCCAGAATAGCAAAACCCTTGACTGCATTAACGCATAAAGGGAAGAAATTTGAATGGAATGATGAACAAGAGAAAGCGTTTCAGTTATTGAAGAAAAAGCTAACTACGGCACCTATATTGTCATTGCCTGAAGGGAATGATGATTTTGTGATTTATTGTGACGCATCAAAGCAAGGTCTCGGTTGTGTATTAATGCAACGAACGAAGGTGATTGCTTATGCGTCTAGACAATTGAAGATTCACGAACAAAATTATACGACGCATGATTTGGAATTAGGCGCGGTTATTTTTGCATTAAAGACTTGGAGGCACTACTTATATGGGGTCAAAAGTATTATATATACCGACCACAAAAGTCTTCAACACATATTTAATCAGAAACAACTGAATATGAGGCAGCGTAGGTGGATTGAATTATTGAATGATTACGATTTTGAGATTCGTTACCACCCGGGGAAGGCAAATGTGGTAGCCGATGCCTTGAGCAGGAAGGATAGAGAACCCATTCGAGTAAAATCTATGAATATAATGATTCATAATAACATTACTACTCAAATAAAGGAGGCGCAACAAGGAGTTTTAAAAGAGGGAAATTTAAAGGATGAAATACCCAAAGGATCGGAGAAGCATCTTAATATTCGGGAAGACGGAACCCGGTATAGGGCTGAAAGGATTTGGGTACCAAAATTTGGAGATATGAGAGAAATGGTACTTAGAGAAGCTCATAAAACCAGATACTCAATACATCCTGGAACGGGGAAGATGTACAAGGATCTCAAGAAACATTTTTGGTGGCCGGGTATGAAAGCCGATGTTGCTAAATACGTAGGAGAATGTTTGACGTGTTCTAAGGTCAAAGCTGAGCATCAGAAACCATCAGGTCTACTTCAACAACCCGAAATCCCAGAATGGAAATGGGAAAACATTACCATGGATTTCATCACTAAATTGCCAAGGACTGCAAGTGGTTTTGATACTATTTGGGTAATAGTTGATCGTCTCACCAAATCAGCACACTTCCTACCAATAAGAGAAGATGACAAGATGGAGAAGTTAGCACGACTGTATTTGAAGGAAGTCGTCTCCAGACATGGAATACCAATCTCTATTATCTCTGATAGGGATGGCAGATTTATTTCAAGATTCTGGCAGACATTACAGCAAGCATTAGGAACTCGTCTAGACATGAGTACTGCCTATCATCCACAAACTGATGGGCAGAGCGAAAGGACGATACAAACGCTTGAAGACATGCTACGAGCATGTGTTATTGATTTCGGAAACAGTTGGGATCGACATCTACCGTTAGCAGAATTTTCCTACAACAACAGCTACCATTCAAGCATTGAGATGGCGCCGTTTGAAGCACTTTATGGTAGAAAGTGCAGGTCTCCGATTTGTTGGAGTGAGGTGGGGGATAGACAGATTACGGGTCCGGAGATTATACAAGAAACTACCGAGAAGATCATCCAAATTCAACAACGGTTGAAAACCGCCCAAAGTCGACAAAAGAGCTACGCTGACATTAAAAGAAAAGATATAGAATTTGAAATTGGAGAGATGGTCATGCTTAAAGTTGCACCTTGGAAAGGCGTTGTTCGATTTGGTAAACGAGGGAAATTAAATCCAAGGTATATTGGACCATTCAAGATTATTGATCGTGTCGGACCAGTAGCTTACCGACTAGAGTTACCTCAACAACTCGCGGCTGTACATAACACTTTCCACGTCTCGAATTTAAAGAAATGTTTTGCTAAAGAAGATCTCACTATTCCGTTAGATGAAATCCAAATCAACGAAAAACTTCAATTCATCGAAGAACCCGTCGAAATAATGGATCGTGAGGTTAAAAGACTTAAGCAAAACAAGATACCAATTGTTAAGGTTCGATGGAATGCTCGTAGAGGACCCGAGTTCACCTGGGAGCGTGAAGATCAGATGAAGAAGAAATACCCGCATCTATTTCCAGAAGATTCGTCAACACCTTCAACAGCTTAAAATTTCGGGACGAAATTTATTTAACGGGTAGGTACTGTAGTGACCCGAACTTTTCCATGTTTATATATATTAATTGAGATTGATATTTACATGATTAAATGTTTCCAACATGTTAAGCAATCAAACTTGTTAAGACTTGATTAATTGAAATAGGTTTCATATAGACAATTGACCACCCAAGTTGACCGGTGATTCACGAACGTTAAAACTTGTAAAAAAAACTATATGATGACATATATATGGTTATATATATAGTTAACATGATATTATGATAAGTAAACATATCATTAATTATATTAACAATGAACTACATATGTAAAAACAAGACTACTAACTTAATGATTTTGAAACGAGACATATATGTAACGTTTATCGTTGTAACGACATTTAATGTATATATATCATATTAAGAGATATTCGTACATCATAATATCATGATAATATAATAATTTAAAATCTCTTTTGTTATTATAAACATTGGGTTAACAACATTTAACAAGATCGTTAACCTAAAGGTTTCAAAACAACACTTACATGTAACGACTAACGATGACTTAACGACTCAGTTAAAATGTATATACATGTAGTGTTTTAATATGTATTTATACACTTTTGAAAGACTTCAATACACTTATCAAAATACTTCTACTTAACAAAAATGCTTACAATTACATTCTCGTTCAGTTTCATCAACAATTCTACTCGTATGCACCCGTATTCGTACTCGTACAATACATAGCTTTTAGATGTATGTACTATTGGTATATACACTCCAATGATCAGCTCTTAGCAGCCCATGTGAGTCACCTAACACATGTGGGAACCATCATTTGGCAACTAGCATGAAATATCTCATAAGATTACAAAAATATGAGTAATCATTCATGACTTATTTACATGAAAACAAAATTACATATCCTTTATATCTAATCCATACACCAACGACCAAAAACACCTACAAACACTTTCATTCTTCAATTTTCTTCATCTAATTGAACTCTCTCAAGTTCTATCTTCAAGTTCTAAGTGTTCTTCATAAATTCCAAAAGTTCTAGTTTCATAAAATCAAGAATACTTTCAAGTTTGCTAGCTCACTTCCAATCTTGTAAGGTGATCATCCAACCTCAAGAAATCTTTGTTTCTTACAGTAGGTTATCATTCTAATACAAGGTAATAATCATATTCAAACTTTGGTTCAATTTCTATAACTATAACAATCTTATTTCAAGTGATGATCTTACTTGAACTTGTTTTCGTGTCATGATTTTGCTTCAAGAACTTTGAGCCATCCAAGGATCCATTGAAGCTAGATCCATTTTTCTCTTTTCCAGTAGGTTCATCCAAGGAACTTAAGGTAGTAATGATGTTCATAACATCATTCGATTCATACATATAAAGCTATCTTATTCGAAGGTTTAAACTTGTAATCACTAGAACATAGTTTAGTTAATTCTAAACTTGTTCGCAAACAAAAGTTAATCCTTCTAACTTGACTTTTAAAATCAACTAAACACATGTTCTATATCTATATGATATGCTAACTTAATGATTTAAAACCTGGAAACACGAAAAACACCGTAAAACCGGATTTACGCCGTCGTAGTAACACCGCGGGCTGTTTTGGGTTAGTTAATTAAAAACTATGATAAACTTTGATTTAAAAGTTGTTATTCTGAGAAAATAATTTTTATTATGAACATGAAACTATATCCAAAAATTATGGTTAAACTCAAAGTGGAAGTATGTTTTCTAAAATGGTCATCTAGACGTCGTTCTTTCGACTGAAATGACTACCTTTACAAAAACGACTTGTAACTTATTTTTCCGACTAAAAACCTATACTTTTTTTGTTTAGATTCATAAAATAGAGTTCAATATGAAACCATAGCAATTTGATTCACTCAAAACGGATTTAAAATGAAGAAGTTATGGGTAAAACAAGATTGGATAATTTTTCTCATTTTAGCTACGTGAAAATTGGTAACAAATCTATTCCAACCATAACTTAATCAACTTGTATTATATATTATGTAATCTTGAGATACCATAGACACGTATACAATGTTTCGACCTATCATGTCGACACATCTATATATATTTCGGAACAACCATAGACACTCTATATGTGAATGTTGGAGTTAGCTATACAGGGTTGAGGTTGATTCCAAAATATATATAGTTTGAGTTGTGATCAATACTGAGATACGTATACACTGGGTCGTGGATTGATTCAAGATAATATTTATCGATTTATTTCTGTACATCTAACTGTGGACAACTAGTTGTAGGTTACTAACGAGGACAGCTGACTTAATAAACTTAAAACATCAAAATATATTAAAAGTGTTGTAAATATATTTTGAACATACTTTGATATATATGTATATATTGTTATAGGTTCGTGAATCAACCAGTGGTCAAGTCTTACTTCCCGACGAAGTAAAAATCTGTGAAAGTGAGTTATAGTCCCACTTTTAAAATCTAATATTTTTGGGATGAGAATACATGCAGGTTTTATAAATGATTTACAAAATAGACACAAGTACGTGAAACTACATTCTATGGTTGAATTATCGAAATCGAATATGCCCCTTTTTATTAAGTCTGGTAATCTAAGAATTAGGGAACAGACACCCTAATTGACGCGAATCCTAAAGATAGATCTATTGGGCCTAACAAACCCCATCCAAAGTACCGGATGCTTTAGTACTTCGAAATTTATATCATATCCGAAGGGTGTCCCGGAATGATGGGGATATTCTTATATATGCATCTTGTTATTGTCGGTTACCAGGTGTTCACCATATGAATGATTTTTATCTCTATGTATGGGATGTGTATTGAAATATGAAATCTTGTGGTCTATTGTTACGATTTGATATATATAGGTTAAACCTATAACTCACCAACATTTTTGTTGACGTTTTAAGCATGTTTATTCTCAGCTGATTATTAAGAGCTTCCGCTGTCGCATACTTAAATAAGGACAAGATTTGGAGTCCATGCTTGTATGATATTGTGTAAAAACTGCATTCAAGAAACTTATTTTGTTGTAACATATTTGTATTGTAAACCATTATGTAATGGTCGTGTGTAAACAGGATATTTTAGATTATCATTATTTGATAATCTACGTAAAGCTTTTTAAACCTTTATTGATGAAATAAAGGTTATGGTTTGTTTAAAAATGAATGCAGTCTTTGAAAAATGTCTCATATAGAGGTCAAAACCTCGCAACGAAATCAATTAATATGGAACGTTTTTAATCAATAAGAACGGGACATTTCATATATTTCAACCATGATTTGAATGCTTTTTGTAGAAATTGAAGAAGAAAAGAAATATAGAAGACGGGAGCTGAAACGGTGTATATTTCAACCGTGATATTGCTGCTTCGGTAGTGATATGACTGTGTATATTTCAACCGTAATTGGATGCTTTTGCAAGAAATTGAAAAACAAAAGAAAGATAAATAGAAGACCAAAGTAGAGCTTCGGTAGATAGATTGAAGAAAAAAGATAGAAAACCGAAGTAGAGGTTCGGTATTGATGGGGTTAGGAAGAAGATTTGATGGGTGGTAGAGCAGAAGCGGCACACATTCGGACGACTAGGTTTTTGGATCAAACCCTCTGATACCATGTTAGAATGTTATAATTCCCCATGGATTGTTATTGATCACACAATTCAAATATATAATACATGATTTGATCTCATATCCCTTGATTTTAGGGATCCTACATTTAATATGAGATATGCATAGATATGCCTACATTTAATGCTAGATATTACATAAGATATTGTTTACGTCTAATATCCGTTAACAGTTCTTACGAAACTCAAAAAAGTTATCTTTATATACATGAACACATATATGATATATGATATTATAATCATAAATAAGAAAGTATGTTGTTGATTACCTCTTTCAACGGTTACGATGGCAGTGAAGAAAAACATTTTAGCCATCAACGATTTTGCAACCCTAATCCGAATACATTGTTGATTATGGATATTAAGAATCCCCAATAGTAAATTGGGAAGTTGTATAATTGGATTTTAAGAATCCCCAGCCCTAATTGAAGAACGGACTGAATGAAAGAGAGAACCCTAATTTCAATTTCAGATCCGATTGCGTGATTGAATCATTTGGAATGAAGGAATGGAAGTTAAATTTGATATAGGGCGATTGAGAGGACAGATGTCACTATGTGAGAACCCATTCATGACATATTTAAAGGACCAAAAACTTGAGGAGTAACCACCCGTAAATGAAAAAGAACGACCGGTGAAGCAGGAACCAGTAGAGAAGACACCACGATTCCTGACAGTAAAGATGAAGAAGCTGATGAGCAGATTCAAGAATTAAGGATCATGGCAATGATGGAAAAAATCTACCAGAAACAAATCAAGAACCTCGAGAAGGAGTCAAAGATGGTAAATATGATGAAGGGGTAATGAGGAAACTGACATGCAGGACAAGGGATACAGATAATGACAACTCTAGTGTGTCGATCTAGAAATCTTTAAAACAATTTGATTATTTTGTGGAATGTGTAAGACTATTTTGATGTGATTCTTTGTAGACATAATGCTTTTGAATATTGTAATCTCTGAATTCGTTTAAAACACTTGAAAATAAGTTGCAGACAATGTACAGTCATAGTCACGGTTGATCATGATCCTGACCGCAGATTAACTGCAATCAATTTGAGTCTCATTAAATGCACACCAATAGCAAATCAATTTCACTATCTTACAAACAATATCTAAATACAATCAAATTTAACTTCAACTTTAAATTTCTTGAACAAAACAATTACTCAAAATGGATGGAAAGCCTTTCACTCAAGATTCCTTAAATTGAGAAATCTCAAAGAACATCTTGCTCCTCAAAGGAATGCACACCTTTTGGAACTATGTTCATATATTTAATTACCATTTGACTTCGACCATTCCCGACGATTCACGAACAATTATTTGAAAATAAATATGTATATATATATAAGTGCATAAATAATAATTAGAGGTATTAAATAAAGTATTATATAATTTGATGTTTTGAATTAATAATTAAATTGTTAGTTAATATATATTTATATAAATATAATGTAATTCAAAAATAAATTGTTTTGAATTCATTTAGGAAACAATAATAACACTCGTTTATTATTCAAATGGTTATGTTAACAAACTTATATGATTTTAAAATAAACGGTGATTCAAAAAATAAGATCTATAAGTTATAGGCTTATTACAAGTATATTTAGAATCTAATTATTTAATTTTAACACTTTTTATATTTTACACATAAATGAGAAGGACAGTTAATTTATTTTTTATTTATTAAATTAATGACTGAATTTTTTTACCATAATGACCGAAATAAATAAAGATACTTAAATTAAAATTTTGGGATTTTTCCGAAGACTTTTATTCGCCCCTGATTTCAAATAGTGCACGATACACGGGCCGTGGAGAGTGTCAGCAGAATGAATCATTGAAATGGTTTACTGTTTCTTTCACCAAACACATGTTAAAACTTATTATTATTATATTATAATTATTATTAATTATTAATAATTATTATTAATATTATATTTAATATATAACATCTTATATGTATATGTATGTGAGATTGAGAAGGAAGTACAGAGAAATCATCAGCCACCATCACTTTACCTTTTTCCTTCACCTCCTTCACACCACCGTCCACCAACTTGACCGCCGACAAATCACCACCGTCCACCGCAACCCTACCTCTACACCATTGGCCACCATAGCTGAGAGCCATCACTACTCCATCACCCACACCCTCAAACCGTCGCCACCACCTTCATCCCATTGAACTACCTCCACCACCATGACATCACCAATAACCACCATCCTTCACCTCTATCTCTCACCGTCTTCTCTCTCCCTCTCTTAATACTTGTAATCGAAGAATCATTGATCACCACTTCACCTACAATTAACCAAACCACCACCATCACACACCTGCAGCTTCTACTCTCTTTGTTTCCGTCTTAAACAGTAGTAATGATGATGATGGTGACGATATTATGATGATGAAGGTGACGGTATTATGGTGATGATATCACGAAAATGAAGATGATGATCTTAAATGAAGATGATGATGAAAAGCAATTGTTGTAGCTGCATTTCCTGCTTCGATTTCTGCTGTTATATTGCTGCTTCTGCAGATGTACGCAATACCCATCTGTTTTTGCTTCGGTTAAATGACGAAGATGATGGAGTCGATGTTAAAACAGAAAAGGTAATTAACGAATGATGATTATGTAAACGATTACGAATGTTTGATGATGTTGATGACTCGTTGATGATGTGAATAATAAGTAGTTATATAGATTAGGATAATGATGATGTGATGATACTCGTGTTTATGATAATGAATACGATGATGATATGATAAAGAGGTGATGATACATGAAATGTAAAGATGATGATGATATGGTTTAGATGATAATGATAAGGTTTTGATGATTAAGATGTTGATTTTATAAACATAAACGATGATGATGATTTGGGTTTTTAGTTTAAGAAGAAAAACCAACAGTTTCATATATGTCAAATAATTAATCGTTCGAGATATAATAAGAAACAACACGATGGTTCAGTGGTTTAACTGGGTGCTAGGTAGGCAAGGGGTTCTGAGTTCGGATCTAGGCAACAGCAAATATTTTTATCAAAATTTAAGAATCGAATTAGGCTACTGTTATTCCCCTTGCTGGACTAAATATTTGGGCTTCTAATTTGCTATGTTGGGCCGTGTAATGGACTGTTCTTGGGCTGTATATGTGTGGATTAGACCGTAATCCAAGTATTTATGTTGGGCCGAATTCTAGTGGGTTGCTAGCAGGCTAGAAACAGAAATCAAGGTTAAGTAGAATTAGGCTGTGTAGTAAAGCAGTAAAACAGTAGTCAGGGCCATAGTTTGGAGTGTTTCTTTTAATCGAGAGGTCGCGGGTTCGAGCCCGGTCCAGGGCAATTCTTTTTAAAAAAGCTTCTTAGGGGGTATACACTCTTATTTTATTTTCATTGTTATTATTATTATTATTATTATTATTATTATTATTATTATTATTATTATTATTATTATTATTATTATTATTATTATTATTATTATTATTATTATTATGAAAATAATATAAATTATTATCATTTTCGTAAATATTAGTATTGGTAACATTGTTATTAGTATTATTAACATATTTAAAATTTGTAATATCATTATTATCATTATTATTATTATTACTATGGTTATCTTTATTAGTAAAAACATCATTTTTAGTAAAATTATCATTAGTATTAAAGTTATTATCCTTATTACAATTATCATTTTAAAAATTAACATTTTCATTATTATTACTATTATTACTATCAATATTATCACTATCACTTTTATCATTATCAATACTACAACAAATAGATATTTTTACATAAAAATACATTACACTATATTTTTATTATCAAAAAGATATAAATTAAGCTATATATAAAAGATATCAATTAAAATATAAATATATATTTTTTTATCATATATAAACCTTAATATACAATTTTATTATTATTAATGATGAATAATAGTTATATAAAACTATATAAATAATAATCATTTTCAAATATATATACAAACTCGATAAATAATATATAAAGTTAGAATATATGAAATTGTTCAATGTTGTCATATGTATTTTTATTACAAAATACAGTATTGTGAGTTTCATTACTCCCTTTTTAAATGCTTTTGCAATATATATTTTTGGGACTGAGAATACATGCGCTTTTATAACTGTTTTACGAAATAGAAACAAGTAATCGAAACTACATTATATGGTTGAATGATCAAAGCCGAATATGCCCCTTTTTGCTTGGTAGCCTAAGAATTAGGGAACATCACTAATTTTGAGAATTAGTGCACCCCTAATTGACGTGAATCCTAAAGATAGATCTATTGGGCCTAACAAACCCCATCCAAAGTACCGGATGCTTTAGTACTTCGATGTTGTTTTATCATGTCCGATGGATGTCCCGGAATGATAGGGGATATTCTTATATGCATCTTGTTAATGTCGGTTACCAGGTGTTCAATCCATATGAATGATTTTTGTCTTTATGCATGGGACGTATATTTATGAGAAATGAAAATGAAAATCTTGTGGTCTATTAAAATGATGGAAATGATTATTTATGTTAAACTAATAAACTCACCAACCTTTTGGTTGACACTTGAAAGCATGTTTATTCTCAGGTATGAAAGAAATCTTCCGCTGTGCATTTGCTCATTTTAGAGATATTACTTGGAGTCATTAATGGCATATTTCAAAAGACATTGCATTCGAGTCATTGAGTTCATCAATTATTAGTTGATATATTATGAAATGGTATGCATGCCATCAAATTTCGATGAAATGAAAGTTTGTCTTTTTAAAAACGAATGCAATGTTTGTAAAATGTATCATATAGAGGTCATGTACCTCGTGATGTAACCAAATGTAATGTATTTGTCCAGATGGATTAGGACGGGTCACGACATGTGGTATCAGAGCGGTGGTCTTAGCGAACCAGGTCTTGCATTAGTGTGTCTAAATGATAGTTGTTTAGATGCATTAGTGGGTCTGGACTTCGACCGTGTCTACATGTCAAAATTTTTGCTTATCATTTAGTGTCGAAAATTAATTGCTTATCATCCTTAAAGTCTAGACATGTCTTACTACCTCTATTGCATAGACAGTGTATAGATAAATTCATATATTAGCGTATCTGTTATTGTTACCTTTGCCTGACAGCTTCCGTAGATTCCTCCGTAACTTATGGGATTTTAGTATTATATATGCATATGTAAATTATGTATTACAGGGTACTAATCTACATCATATAATCTATTTCTTATCGAAAATCCTTCATCTGATCGTACGAGGTGAATCCCTAAACTTGTTCGAGTCCCTCAGATTTCGATAGCTATTCCGATAGTTTTTCTGACAGCTATTCCGACATGGATATTCACCTAAGCTCCGAAAGCAGTGTAAACGAAATGGATCAACCAACTAGTCATCTTTAATTCTGGATGAATTGGGGATGGGTTTGTAGTCTACTTAATCATTGGAGACAAGAATAAGCGATCCTTTTCATCCACCATATTGTCCGCTGGGCGAAGAACTTGAAGCATTCACCGGCGAACCAATCCGAAACACCATTTTCACTCTCATTTCCCGAATATCTCGCCACGATTATATTTTATCTAAAATCCTAAACCTTTTTCATCCGCTCGTTCTAACCGATAATCATCTCGAAATAATAGAAGAAGTCAACGAATTTCGCACTCGGGTAGTGACTTTGGAGAATATGATGCAAAATTTACCAGCTTCAGCAACATCACCAGCACCAACATCAATACCAGTACCACCAACAATCCAAGTTCAACATCACACACCTCAACATCTCATTATGTACCTCGAGCATAATCATCAATATGCGAATCGTTCTACATCATTTATCTTCATTCGACATGACGATTATGTAATCTCTAATGTTTTAGAGGTTATATATTCTTGTTCTAAGGGTAAATCAAATGAGTTTAATATCATATTGACTCATTAAATCCATGATTACATCTGAAGAAAATATATATGTATATATATTTTTTCATAAAGATTGTAATTAAAAATTCTTTCGTACAAACTGTTAATGGTGAAAATATTTTAACGGGTAGGTAATACCCGAGGAATATTTAGATAACATTAATAAGTACACCGTACATTCTTTCAAATCTAATTCAACAGTCATTTACTATCCTATTTACAACCACCGATATACGTATTCGTTCACCGCAGAATATCCTTTTTCATTCAATTTCATATTTGGATTTTGATCTATCAGAATCCAACAAGTGGCATAATGAAGAAAACATTGGACAAAAATAAAATTTGTTAGAAACAAACAAATTAACCATGAGAAAATTTTGTTAAGAATCCACGCTAACAAAATCCTAGCTAACTGTTCCTAGCTAACTGTTAATTCCTTATTACATTTTATTATCGCAATTTATTTATCACAGTTTATTTATCGTAATTTATATTCTCGCAATTTTATTTATCATCATTTAATTTCTGTTATTTATTTTACGCACTTTATTTATCGTCATTTAAATACTGTTATTTACGCATTTTAAATATCGGGACACGTATACAATGTTTTGACATATCATATCGACGCATCTATATATATTATTTGGAATAACCATAGATACTCTATATGCAGTAATGATCGAGTTAGCTATACAGGGTTGAGGTTGATTCTACAATAATATATATACTTTGTGTTGTAATCGAGTCTGAGACATGTGTACGGGTCACGATACTTACTAATTAATTCGAATATTATATATTAAACTATATATGAATTATTGAATTACTAATTGTGGACTGCTAACTGCGGACTGCCAACATTGGTAATTAAAATGAATTAAAATATTGATTATAACATATGAAACTAAACATTTCTTCAATTTTGCCACTTGATTTCATCTTAAACCTCAATTGTATCTTGACGATTACAATCTGCGTTCAAACCTTTCATGTGAAATGTCCCGTTCATATTGATTATAAACGTTCCATATTAATTGATTTCGTTGCGAGATTTTGACCTCTATATGAGACGTTTTTCAAAGACTGCATTCATTTTTAAAACAACCATAACCTTTATTTTATCAATAAAGGTTTTAAAAGCATTACGTAGATTATCAAATAATGATAATCTAAAATATACTGTTTACACATGACCATTACATAATGGTTTACAATAGAAATATATTACATCGACATATGTTTCTTGAATGCAGTTTTTACACAATATCATACAAACATGGACTCTAAATCTTGTCCTTATTTTAGTATGCAACAGCGGAAGCTCTTAGTATTCACCTGAGAATAAACATGCTTTAAACGTCAACAAAAATGTTGGTGAGTTATAGGTTTAACCTATATATATCAAATCGTAACAATAGACCACAAGATTTCATATTTCAATACACATCCCATACATAGAGATAAAAATCATTCATATGATGAACACCTGGTAACCGACATTAACAAGATGCATATATAAGAATATCCCCATCATTCCGGGACACCTTTCGGATATGATATAAATTTCGAAGTACTAAAGCATCCGGTACTTTGGATGGGGTTTGTTAGGCCCAATAGATCTATCTTTAGGATTCGCGTCAATTAGGGTGTCTGTTCCCTAATTCTTAGATTACCATACTTAATAAAAAGGGGCATATTCGATTTCGATAATTCAACCATAGAATGTAGTTTCACGTACTTGTGTCTATTTTGTAAATCAGTTATAAAACCTGCATGTATTCTCATCCCAAAAATATTAGATTTTAAAAGTGGGACTATAACTCACTTTCACAGATTTTTACTTCGTCGGGAAGTAAGACTTGGCCACTGGTTGATTCACAAACCTATAACAATATATACATATATATCAAAGTATGTTCAAAATATATTTACAAAACTTTTAATACATTTTGATGTTTTAAGTTTATTAAGTCAGCTGTCCTCGTTAGTAACCTACAACTAGTTGTCCACAGTTAGATGTACAGAAATAAATCGATAAATATTATCTTGAATCATTCCATGACCCAGTGTATACGTATCTCAGTATTAATCACAACTCAAACTATATATATTTTGGAATCAACCTCAACCCTGTATAGCTAACTCCAACATTCACATATAGAGTGTCTATGGTTGTTCCGAAATATATATAGATCTGTCGACATGATAGGTCGAAACATTGTATAAGTGTCTATGGTATCTCAAGATTACATAATATACAATACAAGTTGATTAAGTTATGGTTGGAATAGATTTGTTACCAATTTTCGCGTAGCTAAAATGAGTAGTTTTTACCAATTTTGTTTTGCTCGCCATTTATTCGTTTCTAATCCGTTTTGAGTGATTTAAGCGGCCACGGTTTTGTATTGAACTTGAATTTATGAAACTAAACATAAAAGGTATAGGTTTATAGTCGTAAATACAAGTTACAAGTCATTTTTGAAAGAGGTAGTCATTTCCGTCGAAAGAACGACATCTTGATGACTGTTTTGAAAAACATACTTTCACTTTGAGTTTAACCATGATTTTTGGATATGGTTTCATGTTCATAAGAAAAATCATTTTCCCAGAAGTATAGCTTTTAAATCAAAGTTTTTCATAGTTTTAATTATCCAAACCAAAACAGCCCCCGGTTGTAACTACGACAGCGTAAATCCGGTTTTATGGTGTTTATCGTGTTTCCGGGTTTTAAATCATTAAGTTAGCATATCATATAGATATAGATCATGTGTATAGTTGATTTTAAAAGTGTAGTTAGAAGGATTAACTTAATTTGCGAACAAGTTTAGAATTAACTAAACTATGTTCTAGTGATTACTAGTTTACCACTTCGAATATGATAGTTTTTTATGTATGAATCGAATGATGTTATGAACATCATTACTACCTTAAGTTCCTTGGATAAACCTACTGGAAAAGAGAAAAATGGATCTAGCTTCAACGGATCCTTGGATGGCTCGAAGTTCTTGAAGCAGAATCATGACACGAAAACAAGTTCAAGTAAGATCATCACTTGAAATAAGATTGTTATAGTTATAGAAATTGAACCAAAGTTTGAATATGATTATTACCTTGTATTAGAATGATAACCTACTGTAAGAAACAAAGATTTCTTGAGGTTGGATGATCACCTTATAATATTGGAAGTGAGCTAGCAAACTTGAAAGTATTCTTGATTTTATGAAACTAGAACTTTTGGAATTTATGAAGAACACTTAGAACTTGAAGATAGAACTTGAGAGAGATCAATTAGATGAAGAAAATTGAAGAATGAAAGTGTTTGTAGGTGTTTTTGGTCGTTGGTGTATGGATTAGATATAAAGGATATGAAATTTTGTTTTCATGTAAATAAGTCATGAATGATTACTCATATTTTTGTAATTTTATGAGATATTTCATGCTAGTTGCCAAATGATGGTTCCCACATGTGTTAGGTGACTCACATGGGCTGCTAAGAGCTGATCATTGGAGTGTATATACCAATAGTACATACATCTAAAAGCTGTGTATTGTACGAGTACGAATACGGGTGCATACGAGTAGAATTGTTGATGAAACTGAACGAGGATGTAATTGTAAGCATTTTTGTTAAGTAGAAGTATTTTGATAAGTGTCTGGAAGTCTTTCAAAAGTGTATGAATACATATTAAAACACTACATGTATATACATTTTAACTGAGTCGTTAAGTCATCGTTAGTCGTTACATGTAAATGTTGTTTTGAAACCTTTAGGTTAACGATCTTGTTAAATGTTGTTAACCCATTGTTTATTATAACAAATGAGATGTTAAATTGTTATATTATCATAATATTATGATATATAATATATCTTATTATGATATATATACAGTTAATTGTCGTTACAACGATAATCGTTACATATATGTCTCGTTTCGAAATCATTAAGTTAGTAGTCTTATTTTTACATATATATTTCATTGTTAATACACTTAATAATATATTTACTTATCATTTAACATAATTAACCAAGTGTATCAATATCTTAATATGATTCATATGTACCTAGTAAGACGTTGTTATAACGATAATCGTTATATATATATATATATATATATCATTTTCGAGTTTCTTAATTTAATAGTCTCATTTTTATGTATATAACTCATTGTTAAAATACCTAATGAGATACATACTTATAATAAAATCATGTTAACTATATATATAACCATATATATGTCATCGTATAGTTTTTACAAGTTTTAACGTTCGTGAATCACCGGTCAACTTGGGTGGTCAATTGTCTATATGAAACGTATTTCAATTAATCAAGTCTTAACAAGTTTGATTGCTTAACATATTGGAAACACTTAATCATGTAAATAACAATTTCATTTAATATATATATAAATATAAATATGGAAAAGTTCGGGTCACTACAGTACCTACCCGTTAAATAAATTTCGTCCCGAAATTTTAAGCAGTTGGAGGTGTTGACGAATCTTCTGGAAATAGATGCGGGTATTTCTTCTTCATCTGATCTTCACGCTCCCAGGTGAACTCGGGTCCTCTACGAGCATTCCATCGAACCTTAACAATCGGTATCTTGTTTTGTTTAAGTCTCTTAACCTCACGATCCATTATTTCGACGGGTTCTTCAATGAATTGAAGTTTTTCATTGATTTGGATTTCGTCCAACGGAATAGTGAGATCTTCTTTAGCAAAACATTTCTTCAAATTTGAGACGTGGAAAGTGTTATGTACAGCCGCGAGTTGTTGAGGTAGCTCCAGTTGGTAAGCTACTGGTCCAACACGATCTATAATCTTGAATGGTCCAATGTACCTTGGATTTAGTTTCCCCCGTTTACAAAATCGAACAACGCCTTTCCAAGGTGAAACCTTAAGCATGACCATTTCTCCAATTTCAAACTCTATATCTTTTCTTTTACTGTCCGCGTAGCTCTTTTGTCGACTCTGGGCGGTTTTCAATCTTTGTTGAATTTGGATGATTTTCTCGGTAGTTTCTTGTATTATCTCCGGACCCGTAATCTGTCTATCCCCCACTTCACTCCAACAAATCGGAGACCTGCACTTTCTACCATAAAGTGCTTCAAACGGCGCCATCTCAATGCTTGAATGGTAGCGGTTGTTGTAGGAAAATTCTGCTAACGGTAGATGTCGATCCCAACTGTTTCCGAAATCAATAACACAAGCTCGTAGCATGTCTTCAAGCGTTTGTATCGTCCTTTCACTCTGCCCATCACTTTGTGGATGATAGGCAGTACTCATGTCTAGACGAGTTCCCAATGCTTGCTGTAATGTCTGCCAGAATCTTGAAATAAATCTGCCATCCCTATCAGAGATAATAGAGATTGGTATTCAATGTCTGGAGACGACTTTCTTCAAATACAGTCGTGCTAACTTCTCCATCTTGTCATCTTCTCTTATTGGCAGGAAGTGTGCGGACTTGGTGAGATTATCAACTATTACCCAAATAGTATCATAACCACTTGCAGTCCTTGGTAATTTAGTAATGAAATCCATGGTAATGTTTTCCCATTTCCATTCCGGGATTTCAGGTTGTTGTAGTAGACCTGATGGTTTCTGATGTTCAGCTTTGACCTTAGAACACGTTAAACATTCTCCTACGTATTTAACAACATCGGATTTCATACCCGGCCACCAAAAATGTTTCTTGAGATCCTTGTACATCTTCCCCGTTCCAGGATGTATTGAGTATCTGGTTTTATGAGCTTCTCTAAGTACCATTTCTCTCATATCTTCAAATTTTGGTACCTAAATTCTTTCAGCCCTATACCGGGTTCCATCTTCCCGAATATTAATATGCTTCTCCGATCCTTTGGGTATTTCATCCTTTAAATTTCCCTCTTTTAAAACTCCTTGTTGCGCCTCCTTTATTTGAGTAGTAAGGTTAGTGTGAATCATTATATTCATAGATTTTACTCGAATGGGTTCTCTGTCCTTTCTGCTCAAGGCGTTGGCTACCACATTTGCCTTCCCCGGGTGGTAACGAATCTCAAAGTCGTAATCATTCAACAATTCAATCCACCTACGCTGCCTCATATTCAGTTGTTTCTGATTAAATATGTGTTGAAGACTTTTGTGGTCGGTATATATAATACTTTTGACCCCATATAAGTAGTGCCTCCAAGTCTTTAATGTAAAAACAACTGCGCCTAATTCCAAATCATGCGTCGTATAATTTTGCTCGTGAATCTTCAATTGTCTAGACGCATAAGCAATCACATTCGTCCGTTGCATTAATACACAACCGAGACCTTGCTTTGATGCATCACAATAAATCACAAAATCATCATTCCCTTCAGGCAATGACAATATAGATGCCGTAGTTAGCTTTTTCTTCAATAATTGAAATGCCTTCTCTTGTTCATCCTTCCATTAAAATTTCTTCCCTTTATGCGTTAATGCAGTCAAGGGTTTTGCTATTTTGGAGAAATCTTGGATGAATCTTCTGTAGTAATCAGCCAATCCTAAAAATTGACGTATATGCTTCGGAGTTTTTGGGGTTTCCCACTTTTCAACGGTTTCGATCTTTGCCGGGTCCACCTGGATACCTTCTTTGTTCACTATGTGACCGAGGAATTGAACTTCTTCCAACCAAAATGCACACTTTGAAAACTTAGCGTACAGTTTTTCTTTCCTCAATACTTCTAGCACTTTTCTCAAATGTTCACCGTGTTCTTGGTCATTCTTTGAGTAAATAAGTATGTCATCAATGAAAACAATGACAAACTTGTCAAGGTATGGTCCACACACTCGGTTCATAAGGTCCATGAACACAGCTGGTGCGTTAGTCAATCCAAACGGCATAACCATAAACTCGTAATGACTATAACGCGTCCTAAAAGCAGTCTTTGGAATATCATCTTCTTTTACCCGCATTTGATGATACCCGGAACGTAAGTCAATCTTTGAATAAACAGACGAGCCTTGTAGTTGATCAAATAAGTCGTCAATTCTCGGTAGTGGGTAGCGGTTCTTGATGGTAAGTTTGTTCAACTCTCGGTAGTCGATACATAACCTGAATGTACCATCTTTCTTCTTGACAAACAAAACAGGAGCTCCCCACGGTGATGTGCTTGGTCGAATGAAACCACGCTCTAAAAGTTCTTGTAATTGGCTTTGCAGTTCTTTCATCTCGCTGGGTGCGAGTCTGTAAGGAGCACGAGCTATTGGTGCAACTCCTGGTACAAGATCTATTTGAAATTCAACGGATCGATGTGGGGGTAATCCCAGTAATTCTTTCGGAAATACATCGGGAAATTCTTTTGCGACGGGAACATCATTGATGCTCTTTTCTTCAGTTTGTACTTTCTCGACGTGTGCTAGAACAGCATAGCAACCTTTTCTTATTAGTTTTTGTGCCTTCAAATTACTAATAAGATGTAGCTTCGTGTTGCCCTTTTCTCCGTACACCATTAAGGGTTCTCCTTCTTCTCGTACAATGCGAATTGCATTTTTATAACATACGATCTCTGCTTTCATCTTCTTCAGCCAGTCCATGCCAACTATTACATCAAAACTCACTAACTCTACTGGTATCAAATCAATCTTAAATATTTCGCTAACCAGTTTAATTTCTCGATTCCGACATATATTATCTGCTGAAATTAATTTACCATTTGCTAATTCGAGTAAAAATTTACTATCCAAAGGCGTCAATGGATAACTTAATTTAGCACAAAAATCTCTACTCATATAGCTTCTTTCCGCACCCGAATCCAATAAAACGTAAGCAGATTTATTGTCAATAAGAACCGTACCCGTAACAAGCTCCGGGTGTTCCTGTGCCTCTGCCGCATTAATATTGAAAACTCTTCCGCGGCCTTGTCCATTCGTGTTCTCTTGGTTCGGGCAATTTCTAATAATATGGCCCGGTTTTCCACATTTATAACAAACTACATTGGCATAACTTGCTCCGACACTACTTGCTCCGCCATTACTTGTTCCGAAACCATTTGTTCCTTTCGTTCTGTTAACCCCTGGTCCGTAGACCTCACACTTCGTCGCGCTATGACCATTTCTTTTACACTTGTTGCAAAATTTGGTGCAAAACCCTGAGTGATACTTTTCACGCCTTTGGCATAGCTGCTTCTGATTGTTGTTGTTGTTGCGGTTATTATTGTTGTTGGGATGATTGTTGTAGTTGTTGTTGTTGTTGTTATTGTTGTTGTTGTTGGGCCGTTTGTTATAGTTGCGATTGATGTTGCGATTGTTGGGATAGTTGTTGCGATTATTGTTGTAATTGCTGTTGTTGTTGTATTGGTGATTCTTATCACCGTTTTCCTCCCACTTTCTTTTGACTTGCTTCACATTGGCCTCTTCAGCAGTCTGTTCTTTAATTCTTTCTTCAATCTGGTTCACTAGTTTGTGAGCCATTCTACATGCCTGTTGTATGGAGGCGGGCTCGTGTGAACTTATATCTTCTTGGATTCTTTCCGGTAATCCTTTCACAAACGCGTCGATCTTCTCTTCCTCATCTTCGAACGCTCCCGGACACAATAGGCACAATTCTGTGAATCGTCTTTCGTACGTGGTAATATCAAATCCTTGGGTTCGTAACCCTCTAAGTTTTGTCTTGAGCTTATTGACCTCGGTTATGGGACGGTACTTCTCGTTCATCAAGTGCTTGAATGCTGACCACGGTAGTGCGTACGCATCATCTTGTCCCACTTGCTCTAGATAGGTATTCCACCATGTTAACGCAGAACCTGTGAAGGTAAGCGTAGCGTACTTCACTTTGTCCTCTTCAGTACACTTACTTATGGCAAACACCGATTCGACCTTCTCGGTCCACCGTTTCAATCCGATCGGTCCTTCGGTTCCATCAAATTCCAAAGGTTTGCAAGCAGTGAATTCTTTGTAGGTGCATCCTACACGATTTCCTGTACTGCTAGATCCAAGGTTATTGTTGGTATATAGCGCAGCCTGTACTGTGGCTATGTTTGAAGCTAGAAAAGTACGGAATTCCTCTTCATTCATATTCACGGTGTGTCGAGTAGTCGGTGCCATTTCCTTCAAAATAGTCAAATGGAACAAGTTAATCATACAGAATATTAAGAGTAGTTAATAGTATTTCGTAGCATAATATGAACTCATTTATAACAGCTTTTTCTTCATATTAGCGTTTTATAAGTTTAAATTCGGGTAGTACCTACCCGTTAAGTTCATACTTAGTAGCTAATATACAATTCAACTACTACAATTCTATATGAAAAACTGATTATAATAATATTTCGCGTTCACACTTTTATGCAATATTTTACAAACTTACAATACCGCTTATTTTACATAAAGCATGAAATATAGCACACAATAACTTTGATACAAAATAGTTGTGAAGATAATTCTTGCTAGTACACAAGTCGTTCAGCAAAGGCAATAAAGACACGTAATTCATACGTCCAGAAACAAGTCATGCATTCTGGTTTTACTAGGACTACTTCCCATCCTTGGTCTTGTGGAACATAACCGTTATGGCCGTTGATAAGATAGCGTGTTGTAACGTCATCAAAGGGACGAGGGTTACGTAATGACCAACAGTCTCGTAATAACCTAAAAACCTCATTTCTTACATCAATTACCGACTCCGTCACTTGTGGGAACGTTTTGTTTAATAGTTGTAGCCCGATGTTCTTTTTTTCACTTTGGTGAGAAGCGAACATTACTAACCCGTAAGCATAGCATGCTTCTTTATGTTGCATGTTAGCCGCTTTTTCTAAATCATGAAGTCCTATATTCGGATACATTGAGTCAAAATAATTTGTTAACCCGTTGCGTAAAATAGCATTTGGGTTCCCCGTAATATATGCGTCAAAGTAAACACATCGTAACTTATGGGTTTCCCAATGTGATATCCCCCATCTTTCAAACGAAAGTCTCTTATAAACCAAGACATTCTTGGAATGTTCTTCGAATGTCTTACAAACTGATTTCGCCGTAAATAGTTGTGCCGAAGAATTCTGACCGACTCTAGACAAGATTTCATCAATCATGTCTCCGGGTAGGTCTCTTAAAATATTGGGTTATCTATCCATTTTGTGTTTTTATACTGTAAAATAAACAAGAGTTAGATTCATTAAAAAAAAATACTTATTAATACAAGCAATTTTTACATATATCATAAAGCATAAGCACACTATATTACATATATTACACCACACGAATACAACTATCTTATTCCGACTAGCTCGTTTCTTCGTCTTCTTCGGTTTTGGTTCGTTTTGCCAAGTTTCTAGGGATATATGATGTTCCCCTAATACGAGCCGTCATTTTCCACATTGGTTTAGAAAAACCTGGTGGTTTAGAGGTTCCCGGGTCATTGTTACAACTTAAGGACTTCGGGGGTTGACGATACATATAAAGTTCATCGGGGTTGGAATTAGATTTCTCTATTTTTATGCCCTTTCCCTTATTATTTTCTTTCGCCTTTTTAAATTCAGTTGGGGTAATTTCTATAACATCATCGGAATTCTCGTCGGAATCCGATTCATCGGAGAATTGGTAATCCTCCCAATATTTTGCTTCCTTGGCGGAAAAACCATTGACCATAATTAACCTTGGTCAGTTGGTTGAGGATTTTCTTTTACTTAACCGTTTTATTATTTCCCCCACCAGTTCTATTTCTTCTTCCGGTTCCTCCTCCTCCGGTTCCTCCTCTTCCGGTTCTGATTCTTCTTCCGGTTCTGATTCTTCTTCCGGTTCCTTTTCGGGAACTTGTGAATCAGTACAATATATATTTAACTCTTCGTTATTATTAGGTGAGTCAATGAGACTTGTTCTAGAGGTAGACATCTATCACATAATATCAAACACGTTAAGAGATTAATATATCACATAATATTCACATGTTAAAAATATATAGTTTTCAACAAAAATGTTAAGCAATCATTTTTAAAGAAAACACGGTCGAAGTCCAGACTCACTAATGCTTCCTAACAAACTCGATAAGACACACTAATGCAAATTTTCTGGTTCTCTAAGACCAACGCTCGGATACCAACTGAAATGTCCCGTTCTTATTGATTAAAAACGTTCCATATTAATTGATTTCGTTGCGAGATTTTGACCTCTATATGAGACGTTTTTCAAAGACTGCATTCATTTTAAAACAAACCATAACCTTTATTTCATCAATAAAGGTTTAAAAAGCTTTACGTAGATTATCAAATAGTGATAATCTAAAATATCCTGTTTACACGCGACCAATACATAATGGTTTACAATACAAATATGTTACATCGAAATCAGTTTCTTGAATGCAGTTTTTACACAATATCATACAAACATGGACTCCAAATCTTGTCCTTATTTTAGTATGTAACAGCAAAAGCTCTTAGTATTCACCTGAGAATAAACATGCTTTAAACGTCAACAAAAATGTTGGTGAGTTATAGGTTTAACCTATATATATCAAATCGTAACAATAGACCACAAGATTTCATATTTCAATACACATCCCATACATAGAGATAAAAATCATTCATATGGTGAACACCTGGTAAACGACATTAACAAGATGCATATATAAGAATATCCCCATCATTCCGGGACACCCTTCGGATATGATATAAATTTCAAAGTACTAAAGCATCCGGTACTTTGGATGGGGTTTGTTAGGCCCAATAGATCTATCTTTAGGATTCGCGTCAATTAGGGTGTCTGTTCCCTAATTCTTAGATTACCAGACTTAATAAAAAGGGGCATATTCGATTTTGATAATTCAACCATAGAATGTAGTTTCACGTACTTGTGTCTATTTTGTAAATCATTTATAAAACCTGCATGTATTCTCATCCCAAAAATATTAGATTTTAAAAGTGGGACTATAACTCACTTTCACAGATTTTTACTTCGTCGAGAAGTAAGACTTGGCTACTGGTTGATTCACAAACCTATAACAATATATACATATATATCAAAGTATGTTCAAAATATATTTACAAAACTTTTAATACATTTTGATGTTTTAAGTTTATTAAGTCAGCTGTCCTCGTTAGTAACCTACAACTAGTTGTCCACAGTTAGATGTACAAAAATAAATTGATAAATATTATCTTGAATCATTCCACGACCCAGTGTATACGTATCTCAGTATTGATCACAACTCAAACTATATATATTTTGGAATCAACCTCAACCCTGTATAGCTAACTCCAACATTCACATATAGAGTGTCTATGGTTGTTCCGAAATATATATAGATGTGTCGACATGATAGGTCGAAACATTGTATACGTGTCTATGGTATCTCAAGATTACATAATATACAATACAAGTTGATTAAGTTATGGTTGGAATAGATTTGTTACCAATTTTCACGTAGCTAAAATGAGTAGTTTTTACCAATTTTGTTTTACTCGCCATTTATTCGTTTCTAATCCGTTTTGAGTGATTTAAGCGGCCAAGGTTTTGTATTGAACTTGACTTTATGAAACTAAACAGAAAAGGTATAGGTTTATAGTCGGAAATACAAGTTACAAGTCATTTTTGAAAGAGGTAGTCATTTCCGTCGAAAGAACGACATCTTGATGACTGTTTTGAAAAACATACTTTCACTTTGAGTTTAACCATGATTTTTGGATATGGTTTCATGTTCATAAGAAAAATCATTTTCCCAGAAGTATAGCTTTTAAATCAAAGTTTTTCATAGTTTTAATTATTCAAACCAAAACAGCCCCCGGTTGTAACTACGACGGCGTAAATCCGGTTTTATGGTGTTTATCGTGTTTCCGGGTTTTAAATCATTAATTTAGCATATCATATAGATATAGATCATGTGTATAGTTGATTTTAAAAGTGTAGTTAGAAGGATTAACTTAATTTGCGAACAAGTTTAGAATTAACTAAACTATGTTCTAGTGATTACTAGTTTACCACTTCGAATATGATAGCTTTTTATGTATGAATAGAATGATGTTATGAACATCATTACTACCTTAAGTTCCTTGGATAAACCTACTGGAAAAGATAAAAATGGATCTAGCTTCAACGGATCCTTGGATGGCTCGAAGTTCTTGAAGCAGAATCATGACACGAAAACAAGTTCAAGTAAGATCATCACTTGAAATAAGATTGTTATAGTTATAGAAATTGAACCAAAGTTTGAATATGATTATTACCTTTTATTAGAATGATAACCTACTGTAAGAAACAAAGATTTCTTGAGGTTGGATGATCACCTTACAAGATTGGAAGTGAGCTAGCAAACTTGAAAGTATTCTTGATTTTATGAAACTAGAACTTTTGGAATTTATGAAGAACACTTAGAACTTGAAGATAGAACTTGAGAGAGATCAATTAGATGAAGAAAATTAAAGAATGAAAGCGTTTGTAGGTGTTTTTGGTCATTGGTGTATGGATTAGATATAAAGGATATGAAATTTTGTTTTCATGTAAATAAGTCATGAATGATTACTCATATTTTTGTAATTTTATGAGATATTTCATGCTAGTTGCCAAATGATGGTTCCCACATGTGTTAGGTGACTCACATGGGCTGCTAAGAGCTAATCATTGGAGTGTATATACCAATAGTACATACATCTAAAAGCTGTGTATTGTACGAGTACGAATACGGGTGCATACGAGTAGAATTGTTGATGAAACTGAACGAGGATGTAATTGTAAGCATTTTTGTTAAGTAGAAGTATTTTGATAAGTGTCATGAAGTCTTTCAAAAGTGTATGAATACATATTAAAACACTACATGTATATACATTTTAACTGAGTCGTTAAGTCATCGTTAGTCGTTACATGTAAATGTTGTTTTGAAACCTTTAGGTTAACGATCTTGTTAAATTTTGTTAACCCATTGTTTATTATAACAAATGAGATGTTAAATTGTTATATTATCATAATATTATGATATATAATATATCTTTGTATGATATATATACAGTTAAATGTCGTTACAACGATAATCGTTACATATATGTCTCGTTTCGAAATCATTAAGTTAGTAGTCTTATTTTTACATATATATTTCATTGTTAATACATTTAATAATATATTTACTTATCATTTAACATAATTAACCAAGTGGATCAATATCTTAATATGATTCATATGTACCTAGTAAGACGTTGTTATAACGATAATCGTTATATATATCATTTTCGAGTTTCTTAATTTAATAGTCTCATTTTTATGTATATAACTCATTGTTAAAATACCTAATGAGATACATACTTATAATAAAATCATGTTAACTATATATATAACCGTACATATGTCATCGTATAGTTTTTACAAGTTTTAACGTTCGTGAATCATCGGTCAACTTGGGTGGTCAATTGTCTATATGAAACCTATTTCAATTAATCAAGTCTTAACAAGTTTGATTGTTTAACATGTTGGAAACACTTAATTATGTAAATAACAGTTTCATTTAATATATATATATAAACATGGAAAAGTTCGGGTCACTACTAAAGGTTTTTCGTATGCCCGAGAGACATATTTAATTAATGTGGCTAATATGTTATGATCCAAGTCGGGTCATACCCAATAACAAGCTTACCGACACCTTAAACGTATTCAAGCTTAACGATTAAATCATTAAGTAAATACGCGACACTTGGATTTTAGAAAATCGGTTTTTCTAAAATGTTATCACTTGAGATAAATTATTTGGATAATTTATATATAATTGTTTATAAAATCAAATGATTATATTGTGTTATATTTTATAAAAGGTTTATAAAATATAAAAGTAACATAAAAGATATACATGTTTTATATATATATATATATATATCAAGGTTATATATATATATATAAATACATTGTTATATATATAAGATATAGTGCAGATTTTTGTCTCTCCAAGACTCACATGCTAGTCTTATTTTGTTACTTTTAAGGCTACACAAGTCCATATAGGCATGGGCAACTCACGTACCAAGAAAGGACTCATTCTCTCAAGTGAAACAATAGATAAAAGAGCTTAAAAAAACTGCACAAAGGGGAGCTGCTGTCTCATTCTGGCCGTGAGGTTTTTAGTCCACAAAGGGGTTCTAAATTTTTTTTTACAAGCTCAATTAAGTGTCCAAAAATCCTAACCACATATAGGAAGGTGTTGGTGATTGAAAGCTTGGGGTATTACTTGCTTGAGGCTTCAAGTTAGAGGCTTTATTCCATCATCTTTATCATCCATATTGCTGTCCAAATTCAGCTCCTAACTCATCTTAGAGGAGGTATAATCTTCTTCCTTCTTTGTTATATGTAAGCATTATTTCATAACTTGATAACTATATGGAATTCAATTAAAATGGTTATGCATATTAACTTGTTTTCTTAGTAATTATGCTTCCGCTTGTTATAACTTAATATGAATTGGTTTCATGATTTTATTAACATTAAGAAACTTGTTATTATGTTGAATTCCATCAATGGTATCTAGAGCCGAAGTTGTTGAAATATGCTTCAAAATGATTATTAAACTCACTATATATTTTGCATTTTATGTACATGCATGATTGGAAAATGCAAAAAAATTTATAGTTTTGGGTGGGTTTATTATATGGCCGAATTTATGGAGTTCCAAAAGTGGGTTTTGGTTCTTCCATTTGGTTCATACTTGGTTGTATGTTAAAGTTCACAATCTAAGCCTTGACCTTGTGTTTGGTTGCATGCATGGTTGATTTATATTTATTCAATTGGTTTGTAATAATATTTATTCATTTGGCATGTAATAATTCATTTGGTTATGTAATTTATTTTATATTCGGTATGTAAAATAGATTAGGTTGTAATTTCATTTTTTAGACAAAAATGTATTAGGATATATTTTGTAAAATGATGAAGATAATGAAGACTTGAAGAACACATGAAGAAGCATTTGGATGCAAGACTAAGTGGGAGATTTAAAATCGCCTACTTTGTGTAATTACCCCTTACCCGGTGGCATTTTGTTTTCGGCTAAACAAAATGCTTACCAAAAGGCTTGATTGTGAACATGTTGTTTTGCATGCTTGGTTGTTTATTGTATGATTGTGGATTGTATGTTTACTACAAGTTAATCACACAAGTTAACACCAAACTAAAATGACAATTTAATTGGTTAAATTTAACATTATTAACACATGCAAAACTACAATTTAATTGGTTAAATTGAAATGGCAAAAGACGTTAATAAATGGTTATTAAGAATTAGAAACGGATTGCACATATAAAATGGTTTATATCAAAGTAATAAAATTGGCATTGTTACATGACATGAAAATGGATTTTCATAAGAACCATACACTAAATGCATGTTGGTGTATGGCATAAAAGTTTTCTCAAACTAGAAATAATGAAAACTTAAAATCCCTTTAACACACTAGGTTAACAAGTTTAAACGCCATCCTATTGTATGACACTTAGACGTATTAAGGAACTTATAATGGGATAAAGGTCACCTAACCGTTATGAGCAAACTAATATGATTAAGGTAAATTTCGCACACTTGTGGGATAAAGGTCACCTAACCACTTGTATGTTAAGTTTACATGTCTAAACAAGTAGGACGACTTGATTTGGAAATCATGAACTTAGGGTCACCGAAGCATGATGAACAAATAGGCGT
This sequence comes from Rutidosis leptorrhynchoides, assembly GCF_046630445.1. Classification (NCBI taxonomy): domain Eukaryota; kingdom Viridiplantae; phylum Streptophyta; class Magnoliopsida; order Asterales; family Asteraceae; genus Rutidosis; species Rutidosis leptorrhynchoides. The sequence continues at coordinate 342,633,036 of NC_092336.1, forward strand.
TGATGGGATAATATGTCATGCAAAAGGATTGCATGATCCCATAACTTAGAAGTTGCAAAAGGATTGCAATTGTCATATAATGACTACCTAGCTAAATCAAATGACGGGATAAAGGTCACCTAACTGAAATTTGGTTTACCGTTGGATTCTAAAATTTAATATATATCAATTGGATTTAAAGGGTATTGATTGTTAAATTTAAAATCGATACTTAAATGAACTTTGTTAAATTTTGTAGATGGCCGCCAATAACAACAACATGCAAAACTCACCTATTAACTTGAACAACCTATCGTTAAGGTCTCTCCTCGAGAAAGACAAACTCAACCATACGAACTTTATGGATTGGTTCCGCAATCTTAGGATTGTCCTCAAACTTGAGGATAAGGCGTATGTGTTGGAAGACCCCATTCCCGATCAACCCGACGAGGATGACACGGAAGGCATGGCTTATTGGGATAAGTATTGCGCCTATTCGGTGCAAGTCGCTTGCCTAATGCTTGGGACTATGATACCCGAACTCCAAAAGGATTTCAAGCATCATACTGCATACGACATGATCACGCAATTGAAGGAGATGTTCCTTCAACAAGCACGTGTCGAGCGCTTCGAGACCGTTCGAGCACTTCATGCATGTCGTATGGACGACTCCCAATCCGTTTCATCTTATGTCCTCAAGATGAAAAGCCTCATTGATCGCGCAAACCGTCTTAATCTCAACATATCTAATGAGCTAGCCACGGATCTTATCCTAAACTCCTTGTCAAAGAGGTTTGACCAATTTGTAATTAATTACAATATGAATGGGATGGATAAGACCATTGGCGAACTTCATGGCATGCTTAGGACGGCGGAAACTAGCATGGGTAAGAGGGCTTCACCCGTGCTAATGATCAATGATGGTGGGTCCAATGGTAACAACACCTCTAAGCCAAAGGAGGCTAAGAGGAAAGGACCCGCCCATCAAGGCAAGGGAAAGGGGAGGATGGTTACCCCAACCAAAAACAAGAACAAGAAGCAAAAGGTTGTCGGACAAGCAAACCCCAAGGAAGACCCGTGCTTCGGTTGTGGTGAAATGGGTCACTGGAAATGCAACTGCCCAGTCTACCTTAAGGAGTTGAAGGAAAAGAGGGATGCGGGGCAAACCTCAGGTAATATATATATGGTATATATAGAGCTTAGTATTACTTCTTCTAATACATGGGTATTAGACACTGGATGTGGAACTCACATTTGCAATTCTTTGCAGGGGTTCAAAATAAGTAGCAAGTAAATGGGAACATCAAGTCTCTTTATGGGTAATGGAGCCAAAGTGCAAGTGAAGGCTCAAGGAGACTTTGTTTTAAAGCTTCCAAGTGGTTTGGAACTTATTTTGAACAATGTTTTGTATGCACCGGATTTATGTCGAAACATTATTTCAGTTTCCAGTTTAAAACAACGTGGTTTTTATCTTAATTTTGTTAATGATGATATCCACGTTTATTTAGATAATGTATTCTATTATAAAATATAAAAGTAACATAAAAGATATACATGTTTTATATATATATCAAGGTTATATATATATAAATACATTGTTATATATATAAGATATAGTGCAGATTTTTGTCTCTCCAAGACTCACATGCTAGTCTTATTTTGTTACTTTTAAGGCTACACAAGTCCATATAGGCATGGGCAACTCATGTACCAAGAAAGGACTCATTCTCTCAAGTGAAACAATAGATAAAAGAGCTTAAAAAAACTGCACAAAGGGGAGCTGCTGTCTCATTCTGGCCGTGAGGTTTTTAGTCCACAAAGGGGTTCTAAATTTTTTTTTACAAGGTCAATTAAGTGTCCAAAAATCCTAACCACATATAGGAAGGTGTTGGTGATTGAAAGCTTGGGGTATAACTTGCTTGAGGCTTCAAGTTAGAGGCTTTATTCCATCATCTTTATCATCCATATTGCTGTCCAAATTCAGCTCTTAACTCATCTTAGAGGTGGTATAATCTTCTTCCTTCTTTGTTATATGTAAGCATTATTTCATAACTTGATAACTATATGGAATTCAATTAAAATGGTTATGCATATAAACTTGTTTTCTTAGTAATTATGCTTCCGCTTGTTATAACTTAATATGAATTGGTTTCATGATTTTATTAACATTAAGAAACTTGGTATTATGTTGAATTCCATCAACTACATCATGATTCTTGAAAACACCTCAATCGAGAGGATAAACCAACCGCACTTCATCTACGGAAAAAAAGATTGATGCATATAGTTATGCACCTGAAAACTCTTGGAAGCTGAGTAAACTTTTAACACCTATCTGTGATAGCTCCTTTGGCATTGTTATTACCGAAAATAACATTGCAATTCTTTTTCAATTTAGCCAATTGTGTCACAGCTTCAGCAAGTCAACTTTAACTTTTCATTCAAATTAGTCTTATTATAACCTCGATATATAAGTTTGCCTTTCGTCATCGTTACCGAAGAACCGTTTATATCCCACCACATTAGCACTAAACTTACCAGCAACTTCACTGATCTTTGGCTTTCTGAAAAATCATTATATTCAGTGAAACTCTATCATATATTCATCCGCATCTTGTAACGAGAATTGTCATACCAATTACCAGAAATCAGGAATCAGTATTTTAAATCTCGCAGCGTTTCTACATCAACAGTTATATGTATACATATAACCTTTATCTCTTAGAATTATGATCTTCCATTATGAAATTCTGAAAAGCACCCGGTCTACGAATCAATACTCCAAATTTTGGAAAAGCTGAATAAAGCAGCAAAAAATGTAAATGACCTTAACCGTCGGAAGTTTAATGATAAAGAATAGTATGTTGGCAAAGCGAAAAAAAAATTGGTACTGAAAAAATAAATTGAGCAAACCATGAAGGAGGTTGTGGACAAATCACAGAGACTAAATCTGCCTACAAAGAATCCAAATGATCATGTATCTGCTAAAGTTATTAACGAAAACCTTGCTCTGGACTCTAAACCTTTACGGACAATCTTCATCATCATCCATCGATATTAGAAATTCTAATATATCATTGTATCTTTCATTATAAATATCCTCGACACTTCTGAAGATATTTTCATAACTATTCTTATCTGAAATTATTTATCTTTTCGCACTATCAGTGTTACATCAGAAAGGAAACTATTTTAGTTTCTAAAATTCTGAAAAGTTCAAACTAAAAATATGAATGATATTGAAGTAGTGTTGGGAACTGAAGCATGAGTTAGTATAATATAATGACACTTGATCAACATGATTATATTACAGTAAGTCATGCTGAGTTTCTAATGGAACGTGATGATTCACAGATCATAACGTCATCATGTGCCATGTTACATAACTCTTTCATTCTGCTTAACTTCTGAACATATCAAGAAAGTATATTCTTGATAGTTCTATTCTCAGTGATTCTGGTAATTTGATAAATCAAATCGTGCTATTACGTTCTTTCTTGTTTAGAACATTAAGTTCATTCGAAACTCCATACTTACGAATTCTGGACCATTACTCGCTTTACTCAGAGGTCGAGAAGAGAATAAAAAGTCAAAGAGCTCCAAAATATAAGAGAAAATATAAAGCCCAATAACAACATGGAAGTTACAAACCGTAGATATTAATACAAATAGCAATATAAGGACACGGTAGAATTAAGAATAATATCACCCCAAAGTAATAGTAAAAGTAAACAGATTTTTCTAATGGAAGATTGAAAAGAAGGATGAAAGAAGTGATAATTAGGAAAATATCAAGGATTAGAATGGGATTAAGCATTTTCATAATCTTTTGGATGTATGAACTAACAAAGAAAGTATCGGAATGGTGAGAATAATGGAACGGAAGAGCTTAATTTATAATGGAAATATCAGACAGAGTAATCGAGGCAGATCACCATATTTAATTATAGAGACCTTAATTTCCTTATTTGCTGAAGAATCAAATATTTTAGATTTCGAAGATTTTCTTTAAATCCCTTCAATTCTGGAATTCAACCAAGACAACGTCAAAAGTTAAGATGCACCTTATTTTCTAAATTCAAATGTGACTCCGTCAAAAGCTAAGACAAATCTCTATTTCTTCATTTCACTCTTTTGTGATAGCTTCACACGTACTCTTCACAAAAATCAAATTGTTTTATCCATATTACTCAATAATGATAAAACTCTATTCATCAACTCATATTCGTCATGAAAACATTTCTATTGTTAGCCATGACCACCACACTCAAATTTCGGGACGAAATTTCTTTAACGGGTAGGTACTGTGACGACCCGTAAATTTCCGACTAAATTTAAACTTAAATCTTATTATGATATCGACACGATAAGCAAAGTTTGTAATGTTGAGTCTCAAAAATTTTGGAACTATGTTCATATATTTAATTACCATTTGACTTCGACCATTCCCGACGATTCACGAACAATTATTTGAAAATAAATATGTATATATATAAGTGCATAAATAATAATTAGAGGTATTAAATAAAGTATTATATGATTTGATGTTTTGAATTAATAATTAAATTGTTAGTTAATATATATTTATATAAATGTAATGTAATTCGAAAATAAATTGTTTTGAATTCATTTAGGAAACAATAATAACACTCGTTTATTATTCAAATGGTTATGTTAACAAACTTATATGATTTTAAAATAAACGGTGATTCAAAAATAAGATCTATAAGTTACACGCTTATTAAAAGTATATTTAGGATCTAATTATTTAATTTTAACACTTTTTATATTTTACCTATAAATGAGATGGACATTTAATGTAATTTTTATTTATTAAATTAATGAATGAATTTTTTTACCATAATGACCTAAATAAATAAAGATACTTAAATTAAAATTTTGGGATTATTCCGAAGACTTTTATTCGCTCCTGATTTCAAATAGTGCACGATACACGGGCCGTGGAGAGTGTCGGCAGAATGAATCATTGAAATGGTTTACTGTTTCTTTCACCAAACACATGTTAAAATTTATTATTATTATATTATAATTATTATTAATTATTAATAATTATTATTAATATTATATTTAATATATAACATCTTATATGTATATGTACGTGAGATTGAGAAGGAAGTACAGAGAAATCATCGGCCACCATCACTTTGCCTTCTTCCTTCACCTACTTCACACCACCGTCCACCAACTTGACCGTCGGCAAATCACCACCGTCCACCGCAACCCTACCTCTACACCATTGGCCACCATAGCAAAGAGCCACCACTACTCTATCACCCACACCCTCAAACCGTCGCCACCACCTTCATCCCATTAAACCACCTCCGCCACCATGACATCACCAATAACCACCATCCTTCACCTCTCTCTCACCGTTTTCTCTCTCCCTCTCTTAATACTTGTAATTGAAGAATCATTGATCACCACTTCACCTACAATTAACCAAACCACCACCATCACACACCTGCAGCTGCTACTCTCTTTGTTTCCATCTTAAACAGTAGTAATGATGATGATGGTGATGGTATTATGATGATGAAGGTGACGGTATTATGGTGATGATATCACGAAAATGAAGATGATGATCTTAACTGAAGATGATGATGAAAAGCGACTGTTGTAGCTGCAGTTCCTGCTTTGATTTATGCTGTTATGTTGCTGCTTCTGCAGATGTACTCAATACCCATCTGTTTCTGCTTCGGTTAAATGACGAAGATGATGGAGTCGATGTTAAAACAGAAAAGGTAATTAATGAATGATGATTATGTAAAAGATTACCAATGTATGATGATGTTGATGACTCGGTGATGATGTGAATAATAAGTAGTTATATAGATTAGGATAATGATGATGTGATGATACGCGTGTTTATGATAATGAATACGATGATGATATGATAAAGAGGTGATGATACATGAAATGTAAAGATGATGATGATACGATTTAGATGATAATGATAAGGTTTTGATGATTAAGATGTTGATGTTATAAACATAAACGACGATGATGATTTGGGTTTTTAGTTTAAGAAGAAAAACAAACAGTTTCCTATATGTCAAATAATTAATCGTTCGAGATATAATAAGAAACAACATGATGGTTCAGTGGTTTAACTGGGTGCTTGGTAGGCAAGGGGTTCTGAGTTCGAATCTAGGCAACAGCAAATATTTTTTATCAAAATTTAAGAATCGAATTGGGCTACTGCTATTCCCCTTGCTGGACTAAATATTTGGGCTTCTAATTTGTTATGTTGGGCCGTGTAATGGACTGTTCTTGGGCTATGTATATGTGGATTGGACAGTAATCCAAGTATTTATGTTGGGCCGAATTCTAGTGGGTTGCTAGCAGGCTAGAAACAGAAATCAAGGTTAAGTAGAATTAGGTTGTGTAGTAAAGCAGTAAAACAGTAGTTAGGGCCATGGTTTGGAGTGTTTCTTTTAATCGAGAGGTCGCGGGTTCGAGCCCGGTCCAGGGCAATTCTTTTTAGAAAAGCTTCTTAGGGGGTATACACTCTTATTTTATTATTATTATTATTATTATTATTATTATTATTATTATTATTATTATTATTATTATTATTATTATTATTATTATTATTATTATTATTATTATTATTATTATTATTATTATTATTATTATTATGAAAGTAATACAAATTATTATCATTTTCGTAAATATTAGTATTAGTAACATTGTTATTAGTATTATTAACATATTTAAAATTTGTAATATCATTATTATTATTATTATTATTATTACTATGGTCATCTTTATTAGTAAAAACATCATTTTTAGTAAAATTATCATTAATATTAAAGTTATTATCCTTATTACAATTATCATTTTAAAAATTAACATTTTCATTATTATTACTATTATTACTATCAATATAATCACTATTACTTTTATCATTACCAATACTACAACAAATAGATATTTTTATATAAAAATACATTACACTATATTTTTATTATTAAAAAGATATAAATTAAGCTACATATAAAAGATATCAATTAAAATATAAATATATATTTTTTTATCATATATAAACCTTAATATAGAATTTTATTATTATTAATGATGAATAATAGTTATATAAAACTATATAAATAATAATCATTTTCAAATATATATACAAACTAAATAAATAATATATAAAGTTATAATATATGAAATTGTTCGATCACGAGTATATGTTTTAATATATATATATATATATATATATATATATATATATATATATATATATATATATATATATATATATATATATATATATATATATATATATATATATATATATATATATATATATATATATATATATATATATATATATATATATATATATATATATATATATATATATATATATATATATATATATATGAATGATATAGATTCGTGAATCCGAGGCCAACCCTGCATTGTTCAATGTCGTCATATGTATTTTTACTACAAAATACAGTATTGTGAGTTTCATTACTCCCTTTTTAAATGCTTTTACAATATATAATTTTAGAACTGAGAATACATGCGCTTTTATAACTGTTTTACGAAATAGACACAAGTAATCGAAACTACATTATATGGTTGAATGATCGAAGCCGAATATGCCCCTTTTTGGAACATCACTAATTTTGAGAATTAGTGCACCCCTAATTGACGCGAATCCTAAATATAGATCTATTGGGCCTAACAAATCTCATCCAAAGTACCGGATGCTTTAGTACTTCGATGTTGTTTTATCATGTCCGATGGATGTCTCGGAATGATAGGGGATATTCTTATATGCATCTTGTTAATGTCGGTTACCAGGTGTTCAATCCATATGAATGATTTTTGTCTCTATGCATGGGACGTATATTTATGAGAAATGAAAATGAAAATCTTGTGGTCTATTAAAATGATGGAAATGATTATTTATGTTAAACTAATGAACTCACCAACATTTTGGTTGACACTTGAAAGCATGTTTATTCTCAGGTATGAAAGAAATCTTCCGCTATGCATTTGCTCATTTTAGAGATATTACTTGGAGTCATTAATTGCATATTTCAAAAGACGTTGCATTCGAGTCGTTGAGTTAATCAAGATTATTATTAAGTCAATTATAGTTGGATATATTATGAAATGGTATGCATGCCGTCAAATTTCGATGAAATAAAAGTTTGTCTTTTTAAAAACGAATGCAATGTTTGTAAAATGTATCATATAGAGGTCAATGACCTCGCAATGTAACCAAATGTAATGTATTCATCCAGATGAATTAGGACGGGTCACGACAAATAACAATGACAATAATAATAACAATAATAATAATAATAATAATAATAATAATAATAATAATAATAGTAATAGTAATAATAAAAATAATAATAATAATAATAATAATAATAATAATAATAATAATAATAATAATAATAATAATAATAATAATAGAAGTGTATACCCTTTCAAAAGCCATCCTAAAAAGAATTATCCCATACGAGACTCGAACCCGCGACCTATCGCTCACCCGCAAACTCCCCAAGCCATTGAACCATGTCTGATTTTCTATTCTAAATCCCATTTAAATTCTATTCAACTCTCTTCTGTTTCATCTTCTTCTTCTTGATTTAAAAGTCGACCAGAGGTTTTTTTACAACTAATACAACCAATTCAATTTTGGGTTCATAATACTAAATTGAAGAAAAACGATCTGTAAATGGTGGTTTGGATTAATTAGAGAAGAGAAAGAAGAAAAAATATAAGTAGAAACTGAACACGATGAACGCTTATGAACTCCAAATCAAAACCCAATTTTTAGCATGTTTCAGACCAAAATTTCTAAATGAAATAGGTTTTAAATTGTTCATGGAAACTTTGTGGATCATTAATTTCAATAAAAACTTCAAAACGATTCTTAATTTCTTGATGAACCAGTCGGTTGACTTTTGACTTCAAAATTTTGAATCAAAAATTCACAATCAATAAGAGGATTTGGGTCATGAATCTTTTCAGATAGTTTGAGTAGATGGTTTCAAACACAACTGCATTTATACAATTTGAAATTTGATTCGAATTCATGATTTTGGAAAAATTACCAAAAACAGAGAATAGCGTTTTTATTTTATGGGTTTTGGTTTTTAATTTTGATTTGCAGAAGAGTATATATTTATATTATGTTAGATATCATATAATTGGAGCTTAATAAAGGTGATTTGATCAAATTGTCTGTAATGACATATCATTTGGACTGGTAACGACATTAGACAGGAATTTCAATCAGATGATTAAATTAAATAAAATAGATATCCAAATTCAATTGATTTGTACACTTGATACAGTTTAAGTGATGAATTTAGTGATACAAACAAAATCAAATATAGTTTGATTGTGATGTAAAACATATTTAGGATCCTATGAGTCTAATACGTATTTTATCTATAATTATATACATATATATCAGTATTTATATATATTTATCTGTATCTATAATTATATACATATATATCCGTATTTTGTATTTGTATATATACTTAATTATAATCTGTATATAACAATGTTCATATATCAATATTTATATCCATATTTGCATATCTCTTTTATTTATATAATTATATTTATAAGTTATAATTAATCTTATTAATAAATATAACTATAATAATAATACTCTTAATATTATAAATAATAATAATACAAATTTATAATATTATATTAGTAATAATAAATAATAATATTATTACTAATGATATTGATAATAAACAATATAAAATGTATATCAATAATATTATTAATAATAATAATACTAATTATAATAGCATTAATATTTTTATCAATAACAATAATACTACTGATAATAATACTATATCAATTTATATATATATATATATATATATATATATATATATATATATATATATATATATATATATATATATATATACTTTCATATCTATATATTATCTATCAAAAATATTAATATATCTAATACCTATTTTTATAATAAAAATATTATTATTATTAATGGTACAAATAATATTATTAGTTATATTAATATTAATAATATTAACAATATTTATACTCACCTAATTTCATATAGATATATATACTTTATATAATAATATTAATGATACATATATTAATTTTAATATTAATAATAATAATAATGAAAGTATTGATAATACTATTAATATAGCAATTATACTTAAACTTGTAATTATATTTAATATGATACAATTTATTAATTATATCATATTTACCAATTATATAATATATTGAAGCTTTTATATTTATATATTATAATATTACTTATGTATAGAATTCATATATATATTTACATTTTTATTTACACACAATTGTTCGTGAATCGTCGGAATTAGTCAAAGGTCAAATGATTACATGAACACAGTTCAAAGTTTTTGAGATTTCAATATTACAGACTTTGCTTATCGTGTCGAAATCATATAAAGTTTAGGTTTAAATTTGATTGGAAATTTCCGGGTCATCACATCGACGGTCGGCGGGCACCGGACCGGCGTTTATTTACAATGTCGCCGATTCGACGCTGTTGAATTGTACCGTTAGAAGTTTGAATTTGAAATTTATCCGTTGCCAACAGCTACATTTTGTATTTAATTCAATTTTTTTTCCTTTTCCTCTATATAATCTCAATTCATTTTATCATTTTTTACACAACATATTATTCTCATCTTATTTTTCATACAAAAATTATTTTTTTTATTTTATATTTTTTTAGCCAAAATGGGATTTTGTATTAATAAACAAGTTCAAATACAAAGGGCAGGGAATATCCATAAACCACAACAACAAAATGACAATACAAAGAAAACATACGACCGATCGAAACAAGAAATCGAATTCAATCAATCGGATTTGAGATGCAATCGATTACCCTTCAATACCATACCCCAATTCTTCTCTGCAATCCTTATGGCATTCGATCCCTTGACAATGAGGGTAGAAAGCTTTAACTTGATACCAGCAACAACTTCAAGAGCCAAATCAATCGCATTTCTTCTTCTTCCTTTAAAAATCCTGCTATTCCTTTCTTGCCACAAATGATACACAATAGCAGTAACGGAGAGCCTATTAATGACATCCCATATCTGATTTCTGAATGGGAAATTTGTAAGAGTGTTAACAATACTCCTCAAATTATCAGGTAATCCCTTGAAAAGAAAATACATTTTCAATTCTTTCGATACAATCTTAGAATAGCCACATTCAAAAAATAAATGCTTTACTGAGTCTTCACACATCCCACACAATTCACATTTAAAACTCTTATTTGGGTACCATTTCATCAGCTTTTCTTGAGTAGTGAGTCTGTCTAGGTATGCCAGCCATAAAATGAAAGCATGCTTGGGATTGGCCTGTGGAAACCATATCACATGATGCCAAGGGACTTTTGGATGAACAGATCTAAGATCAATCCAAAATTGACTAGTTTTATATGCGCTGACCTTGCCTTAATTAGAAATCCATTGAATAGAGCCATCATTACCTTCAAAGACATGATGCTTAATCCAATCTCTCATACTCAGGAGTTGCTTCCAACCCCATCTATCATTAGGTTTATACGAAGAAGATTATGAATTTATGGCATATACGTTAAACGTACTAGACAAACTTAATCAATTCGATGATGAAGTAAATTCTCTTCGTTACATACGCCGTGACCATTACAAAGCACATGAACATTTGATGGATGATTATTTTAACGAGCGTTGCAAATATAGTGACGATAATCTCAAACGACGGTTTCGAATGCTATGACGTGTTTTCCTTAGAATCATGGATGATATTCAAAGCTACACCTCAAATCCGTTGCCGGATTATTTTAGATGGTTTCATCGAAGACATGATTCACGTGGCATGTGGAGTATTAGTTCGGAATTGAAGATGACGGCCGCACTACGTCATCTTGCATACGGTTGCACACCTAATGCTTTGGATGAGCATCTTCAAATGTCCGAACGAGTAGGTAGGGAATCTTTATTTAACTTTACTAAGTGCATTATTGATTTTTATGCGAACGACTACCTAAGCGAGCCTACGGTGCATGACATTCAACATTTGTACGAGGGTCATGAAGAGATTCATGGTTTACCGGGCATGTTGGGTAGCATCGATTGTATGCATTGGGCATGGGCAAAATTTCCGGTTGCCTGGAGAGGCCAATTTAAGTGAGGCGACCATAGTCACCCAACTATTATGCTTGAAGCCGTCGCCTCGTATGATAATTGGATATGGCATGCGTATTTTGGTGTGGTGGGCCAAACAACTACATAAATGTGTTGGACTATAGTGATTTGTTCAAGTCAATGATTAATGAAGACATGTCAGACGTCCCTTTCATGGCAAACAGTGTTGAGTACCCAACATGGGCATCTTTTGTTAAGGGATTTTTGAGCACCGTTGATGAAAAGCGTACTTACTTTACGTGGAAATAAGCTGCTGTCGCAAAGATATTGAAAGGACTTTTGGGAATTTACAAGGTCGTTGGCATATTTTATAACAACCAGCAAGGGCTTACGAGCGCAATCAATTAAGACTGCTTATGTATACGTGCATCATAATACACAACATGATAATTGAAGACAATGGGTACAACCTTATAGAGAACGATTGGGTTTATGAGCCGGTTCAAAATATGCAACGTTCTTGGATCGATAGGTGCAACGCTCAAGTGAGACGAACAAAGGAGCTACGTGATAGAGAAGTGCACGAAGGGATACGATCCGATTTTGTGGAACATTTATGGGTGCGTCGATCCGATTTTGTTGAATAAATGTGTCCTTTTAGTTATGTTATGAATAAATGTAAGCTTAATTTGTGTTATGAATAAATGTGTCCTTAGTCTTTTAATTTTATTATATGAATTAATTTTAATAAAAATAATTATTAATCATTATAAATAAACTAAAAATTCAATTTAAAAAATAAAAAATAAAAATCGACACTGAAATAGACACTGTGGACACCGCCAGTTTACGACCGTCAGTCAATTTTGGTGTCCCTGATGTTGGAGTGTGGAGACATTTAAACAAAACTGGAAAAACTTGAAAAAGTATTGGAGTGTGGAGACATTTCGGTAAGCGTGAAACAGTGAAATGCGACGCGTCACTCATGGATGCGGTGCATTCATGCAGCAAAAATTGCCAAAGGTTTTTAATATGGAGCATGCAAACAAGAATGGCGCATCAACAAAGGATGCGGCGCATCCTCAAACAATGCGGCGCATCACCTGGAAATCAGCAAGTTGATCAAGTTGCTCAAAAGGGTTCCGTATTTTATTGACTAACATTTTGCTTTAGGTGCAAAGTGGGTACTTTACACCTTGAATTGAGGCTGTGATCATGATAATTCAAGGGTGTAAAGCATGGCTAGTTGGTTTTAAGTTGATGATTACTAGCACACTTGAAGATCAAGTTATAGTTTGGTTGGTTTCTTGTTTGCTCTATATATAGAGCTCATTCATCGTCATTGTGACACACCACATACAAATATTCAGTAAATAAACACTCTCTAGTTGGTCCGTGGACTAAATCAATCACAACGATTGCATATAACCACGTTATCTCTTGTGTCGATTTACACTTTTCGCATTTATATTCTTTCGTTCATTAAGTGGGTTAGTGATCTTAAAGAATCACTTGCGTTGTTTGGGTCCTAATATCCTAACAACTGGTATGTAGAGCATAAGGTTTCGTTAAGGGAACGATGGCAGAAGATGGAAAGTTTAGAATCGACCGATTCGATGGGAGAGACTTTGGCTTTTGGAAGATGCAAATTGAAGATTACTTGTATCAAAAGAAGCTACATCAATCTTTGTTAGAGACCAAACCCGAAAGCATGAACAATGCCAATTGGATGCATTTGGATCGTCAAGCTTTGGGTGCTATTCGTCTTTCACTTGCTAAGAACGTTGCATACAACATTGTGAATGAGAAGACGATGTTTGCTTGCTTGAAAGCACTCTCTAACATGTATGAGAAACCTTCCGCTACAAATAAGGTATTTTTCATGCGTCAATTGTTCAATACTAAGATGAAGGAAGGTACGAGTGCAACGGATCATATCCATGAATTTAATAATATCGTTTCAAGGCTTGAATCGGTAGAGATTAAGTTTGATGATGAACTAAAAGCACTTATCTTGTTTTCATCATTACCGAAAAGTTGGTCAGGTACGGTTACCGTGGTTAGTAGCTCTACGGGAACTACTAAGCTAGCATTTGAAGCTATAAGGGATTTGATTCTTGGTGAAGATACTCCTAGGAGAAACTCGGGAGAATCAACGTCCGGTTCTTTGTTAAGTACCGAAAACCGGGGTAGAAAATTTGAACGCGGTGAGAAGAAGGGTAGGAAGAAGTCTAAGAAGAGGAATCCATCAAAAGATAGAAGTGAAGTTACTTGTTGGGGTTGCAATCAAAAGGGGCACTTTCAAAGGAATTGCAAAAATGGTTCCGCGAAAGGTGTAAACTTGGCCGAAGGGGAAAGTGATGATACACTTTTGTGTAGTGTTGAAAATTTTATGGAGTCTTGAATTTTGGATTCAGGATCTTCATTTCATGCTACTCATGTCAAAAGCATGATGAAGAATTTTCGCTCATATCAAGGCAATGTGAGATTGGCAGACAACAAGCAACTCAATATAGAGGGCATTGGAGATGTTGTTTTGAAGACTACTCTTGGTTCTAATTGGACCTTGAAAAACGTAAGGTATATTTCTAAATTGAAAAGGAAACTTATTTCGGTTGGTCAATTAGATGATAAAGGTAACGCAGTTACTTTTGAAAACCGCCAATGGAAGGTGGTTAAGGGTAGTTGTGTAGTGGCTCGTGGACATAAAAAGGGAACTCTTTATATGGTTGAAGTGTTTGATGAAGACACGGTGGTTGCTACGGTTAATGTTGAGTCCGAATCAACTCTATGGCACCGAAGACTCGGGCATATGAGTGAGAAGGTTATGTGTGCGAGGTGTACGTGAAATACTATTATATTTTACTACGAAATACTATTAAATACGATACAATTTTACACAAGTTATTTATTTATTTATTTATTTATAGAATGAGATATACCTAAACCTTGCTACAACACTTATAGGTAGTGTACCTAATCATAGAGTAGTGTAGTTTATAGTAAGTTCGGTTCGTTCCACAGGGATACAACTGAGTTTAACACTATATTTTTATTAACTATATTTGTATATATATATATATATATATACACATATATATATATATACATATATATATACATATATATATATATATATATATATATATATATATATATATATATATATATATATATATATATATATATATATATATATAAGTATTATTATTATTATTATAAAAGGGGGGTTTTACCGTTTAATGACCGGTTTGTCGATTTTTAAACTTAAGTCACAGTCAAAACCTAATGCAAAATATTAAAATATAAATAGAACTTAATTTAAAGCGTAAAGTAAATGACGATAAATAAAGTGCGATAATTTAAAGTGCGAAAAATATAATGACGATAAATAAAAGTGCGATGAGATATAAAATAAAGGAATTATGCTTATTTAAACTTCCGTAATCATGATGTTTGACGTGTTGATTTTAATTTATTACTCTGGGTTAATTGTCCTTTTTCCTAGATTATTTGATAAGTCCATCTGGTTTTGTCCATAATAGTCCATCGGTGATAATTATAAAGTGCGAGGGTCTTCTCCAAATTAACCTTATACCCGAAGTCAAATATTCCAACTAATTGGGGATTTAAATCGTAATAAGGTCTTAATACTTTTTTTCATGATTACACCAGGTTATCGAATGCGTGTAATCCAAGGTTTTAATACTTTATTAACAATTACACCAATTACCCTTGAATGTAATCCACCCCTGTTTCAACGAGTCCATTGACTATTAATCCATCCCCGTATCTGGTCAAATGAACAAACATTAGTATTTATAGATATCCCGCCCACCGTACCCAGTCAAGCGTATGTGGTTATATATAGATACATCAAGTTGCAATCTCCATATTAAATTAACAAGATATCATTTAGTTAATTAAATATAATGCCCATTATTAGCCTATAGTTCAATTTCCACAAGTGTCGGTCTTTTGTCCAAACCCCAATTATGGTCCAAAGCCCAATAACCCAGTCTTTAATATTTAGTCCAACATCACGATTACTTCGGCTTAAATAAACATAATAATAACTTAGCTACGAGACATTAATTTAAAAAGGTTGAACATAACTTACAATGAGTATTTATCGCGTAGTGTTACACGGACAGAGTTTCGACCTACAAAACCTTAAAACATTCGCTACTATAACCTTATTATTATTATTAACTTAAAATTATAATTATAATATATATATATATATATATATATATATATATATATATATATATATATATATATATATATATATATATATATAATTGAGAGAGTGATCAAAGAGATGTATGATGAAGGTGTAAATAAAATGTCCGAAATACGCTGCTATTTATAGATGTGGCCAGGTTTCCTCAGCCATGCGATCGCATGGGAATAAGGCCTCCCGACCATGCGATCGTATGGATCCATTTTACAGCTCAGGATCTTTTGTTTTCTAGTTTGCCGACATTTTATTTTAATATATATATATATATATAATATAATATATATATAATTTTATATAATTATATATATTACATTATATTCTTGTGTATAGTTGACTTGTAATTTTAGGTCCGTTGCGTCGCGCGTTGATACTCAGTTCAGGTCACGGTTTCGAATTTTTGAACGTCCTTTCGTACGCTTAGATATCTTGTACTTTGCGTTTCGTCGGCTTGTACTCTTGTAATTTGTAGACGTTTCTCATCAATAAATTGAACCACTTGGATTGTATCTTGTACATTTGAGCTTTTTGGTCATTTGCGTCTTCAAATCGTCGAATCTGTCTTTTGTCTTCACCTTTTATTATTTAAACGAATATCACTTGTAAATAGAACAATTGCAACTAAAAGCATGTCTTTCTTGAAGGATAATGCTATGAAATATATGTTCATTTTTAGCATTATCATATATTCCCACACTTGAGCGTTGTGTAGCGACCCGACCAAAATCGTCATTGACGGCGCCGCTAACTTAGGTCCCGTTACATGGTCGTAGTCCCTATATGAGACTCGTTTGACCAAAATTATGTCGCATTCATTTGAAAGGTACAAGACTTGCAAAATTTAGTTTACCAAGCAGATCGACAACAAGTTTAAGTTTACAAAAGTTATAAAGTATGAATGAAATCACTCGCGACATAATTAGTTTAAAATCACAGTTGCTATAAATAGCGTAAACATGTAGACAAAAGTTTAAATCCAAAAGTGCTATCCCTAGCGTATGCATGCATGGTTGACTCCAATCAAGTAATCAAAGAGTGCGGAAGCATGTATCAAGTAACCAAGTATGAACCTGAGAAAACATATAGAAAACTGTCAACGAAAAACGTTGGTGAAATCATAGGTTTAAGTAAGTAATTGAGTAAGTAAAGTAAGCCGAACCACAAGATTTGCAACATTAATAAGATAGTAGTACATTCTAAAAGTTAATATTCACAAGCACCCAATTATCAAGGCTTAACATTCCGTCCGTTGATACCCCATTAATAGTGCTAGAACAACACTGTTTCTCGAAAATATATTTCATCCGTAGACGGTAGCGAACCGTCCAAGATGAGGGTTTGTCAAACCCATATGGCCATACAACATAAGTTCACGCCTACACTTACACCCTGCAAGTGTAACTAATGATAATCGAATTGAGGATTTCGTTCTAAACTCGTATGTAGAATGTTTGTTTTCCTGTACTTGTGTTCACTTAGTTAAAAAGAAACGTTTATGTTTTCTCATCCCAAATGTAAGTTCAAAAGAGTAAAAGTGGGACTATGATCTCACCTCGAGTGCATGAGTATAAAAGTACTTCACAAAGTAAACGTATGCATGATTGTTGCTTAGCCGTGACCTAAACAAGTAAGTTGTATCAATTAACCGGTTACGACACAAGGTCGGGAGAAATGTATTCAATTAGTCCTATGGCTCGTTACGACTCGATTATATAGCATGTGAATCACGTTGTCAAGTTTCATGCAAGAAACAAGTATAAAAGAAGATTAGAAGGATTGCATAAGTGTTTGGTTAAGTTTGACTAAAAGTTAAACTTTGGTCAAAGTCAACGAAAAAGTCAACACGTTCGGGTCGGGTCCCGAACTATTTTTCTGAGGTTTTTAATCATATACGAGCATGTTAGAACAAGTTACATGTGAATCGGAGATGCATAGCATAGCAAACATTATTCGAAAATTGACAAAGTTGGACAGACCACTTTGGCGCGCCGCGCGGGTATTTGGCGCGCCGCGCCATTACCTGTGCAGAGAAAATCTGGCAGTTTTTAAGTTTTATGCACGAACCTAACTTCAAACAATCACCATTTATGACCCGCAAACAACCAAAACATGTATCTTGTATCATCGGAAAGGTATTTTAACAAGGAATACAACTAAACACATATCATCAATCAAATTCATCATTACCAAAAATGAAAATCTCGTCGAATGATCATTAAATGTTCCAAAATCAAGATTTCAAGTTTATAAAACGCATTTATTGACTCGGGAATCCAATTCACACATATGATATGCCATTTTGAAGGTAATGAAACATACATTACATCTAAACACTTACTAATAACATTTCATGGCATTCAAAGCATCAAAAGTTCGTTTTAAGTCTATCAAACCCTAATCAAAATTCTCAAAAATCAATAATCATGTGTTTGATGTTTTCTTAATCAACCTCCGCATCAAAACGAAGCTAATGATACTAGTAACACAATTAAAACATGAACTTTAACAATTTAACAACATTAACTCATCCAAAATCAATGATTAAGCAAACCCATTTTCAAATGTTCAAACTAGTGACTCAAAACAACAAATCGAGCAAACATCAAACACATCCAAAATCATAGACACTAACTAACACCATTTCAAGTCAAAAATACGAATTTAGAGAAATCTAGAGTTTTAGAAATGTTACCCAAACGAGATGAAATTGGTACCAAAATGTAGAGGATGAAGAGAGGATCACGAAAATGTAATTTGTTTTGATGTTTGCTTCTTGATTCGAATTTAGATGATGATTTTGTGAGTTGGGTGTTTGAGTTCATAAAATGGAAGTAGAAAGAAAATGGGGAGGTGGAGGATGGAGTGAATGAATGGTGGAGAGTGGAGTTTGACTAGTTGACCTAAGCAACTAGTTAGGCCCCTTTGCAACTTTGGTCCCTCAAGTTTGAAAGCGGGTGCGGGAATTAACCAAACGAATATTTTAAAAACGCTAGAGCAAACGAGTGATGTTATAATTAAAAAAAATGGAAATATTATGAACGTTAGTCAACGGAAACTACGAATTTAAATAATGAAAGATATTATTTTTAAAAAAAAAGACAGTGTTAAAATAAATTTAACGGAAAAATGCGGGATGTTACATTACCCACACCTTAAAAGAAATTTTGTCCCGAAATTTAGTTGGAAGTAGTAGTTGTTGATTCTTCCTCGAGATCTTGCGTCTCCAATTCTACGAATAGGTGAAGGTACTCCCTGGGGCATTTCAACGAACTTCGACAGTTGGGATTTTACATGGTTTCCGAGTTTGGTTTCACGATCCATAATTTCAACCGGATTACCAAGGAAGTGAAGTTTGTCATCGATAGTAGGTTCATCAAAAGGGATAACAAGTTCTTGTTCGGCAAGACACTTCTTTAAGTTTGATATATGGAATGTAGAATGAACGGAGCTCAATTGCGTCGGAAGATCGAAATGGTAAGCAACGGTTACAATACGCCCCAAGATTTCAAACGGATTAATGTATCGCGGATTTAGCTTTCTACGTTTCCTGAAACGGATTACACCTTTCCAAGGTGCGGCTTTTAACGTTACACGGTTACCCACTTGGAATCCGAAATGTTTACGTCTAACATCGGTATAGCTCCCTTGGCGACTACGGGCCGTCTCGAGACTTTCTAGGATTTGAATAATTTTCTCGGTTCCTGAATAAACTCGGGCCCGGTGAATTGATCATTGTTTACGTGGTTCGACAAAGGAGAATGACCTTTCCGGTCATATAAGATTTCAAAAGGTGTGACGTTAAGACTCGAATGATAACCATCATTGTAAGGGGAATCGTCTAAAGGATAAAAATACAAGTTCGTGGTATGTTTTCCCAAGGTTGGAATCATGTGTTTGTTGGGTCCGTCGGGTTGTGGATGATATGCGGTACTCATGTCTAAACGTGGTCCCGAGGCTTTTTGTAAGGCACTCTGAAATCTAGAAGTGAAACGAGAATCTCGATCTGAAACGAGGTACATTTCTGTAACGTATGTTTGAACAAGTCCGTTAGGACTCGAAAACGTTAGTTAGAACAAATTTCTCAAGAAATTTCGCGTCGCGGAAGATGTATCGGTTTCCAAAAATGTTCGTCGGGACTATTCACCCTCGAGGCGAATACTAGTATAACGTGGAGAGTCTCTCTCTCCATTGAGAGTTTAGAATAAAAGATTTCCTGAACCGGAATTATGAGGGTGATGCAAGAGAAGTTTCCGCCCCGATGTGAGCATAACGAGTAAATTGTAGTTAATCAATAAGACTGTGCGAGGACGAGATAGTATACACGTGTAATATATGGTTGAAGTCGAAAGAATTCGTCATTCATTCGGAAGCATAAATATAGTTCGACAATAATCGAAGGTGTGTCCCCGGTATGGTTGTTGTCAGTACTTTCAGAGTTTTCAGATGTCCAAACATGAAAAGATGAAGTCATGTACATGGCACATGGTGGTGATTAGGTTGATCGAGTCCAATCACCATCACGAGTCATTAAAACTTTGGTATGACTTACCGTAATATAACCACGTTGATCGAGTGTCGTTATATTACGCTAACTCATACCTCCATTCCCACATCACTCCATAGATTCAAGTTCGTGTAATCGTGAAAATTTAAAATGAACAAAGTATAACGACGTCTCTAACGTGACTCGTATTGAATCGAAAGAATTAGTGCAACTCTGAAGATGCGTTTCTCGAAGGGGGTGTATAAATGATTGTCCACGTCAAAGCGGTTCGAGTCAAAGAGTAGTGTAATTCGGTACGAGAAGTGTAACGAATCATGATAACGAATAGTACGCAACCGTAGTGATAAATAATGATGACGATACTCACCTAGAGTAGTGATGGTAGTAACAAGAAATGGTAGATAGTAAGAAACACCGGTGGGAAACCGATAGTAAGTTGAAACGGTGGCAAAAAACAATCTGGGAGACAAAGTTCCCGAACAAGTGTGACTAATGAAGTCGTCGTCATCCTTACGCGTATGAATCTTGAATTTACGTGTGTTACCAGAAAATTGCAGAATACGAGTTCGTATAATGAAAACTTGGTACCATTAATAGGTTCACCTACGAATGATTCAAGTATAATGCACAAGTAGTCAAGTAAGTGCTATCTATAGCAAATGTATGTCAGAATGCAATGGCTAACTATCCGGTTGTAGTCTAGATTCACTAATGTGTCCTAACGACTCTGTCAGACACACTAATGCACATCCTAGTTCCCTACAACCAACGCTCTGATACCATCTGTAGCGACCCGACCAAAATCGTCATTGACGGCGCCGCTAACTTAGGTCCCGTTACGTGGTCGTAGTCCCTATATGAGACTCGTTTGACCAAAATTATGCCGCATTCATTTGAAAGGTACAAGACTTGCAAAGTTTAGTTTACCAAGCGGATCGACAACAAGTTTAAGTTTACAAAAGTTATAAAGTATGAATGAAATCACTCGCGACATAATTAGTTTAAAATCACAGTTGCTATAAATAGCGTAAACATGTAGACAAAAGTTTAAATCCAAAAGTGCTATCCCTAGCGTATGCATGCATGGTTGACTCCAATCAAGTAATCAAAGAGTGCGGAAGCATGTATCAAGTAACCAAGTATGAACCTGAGAAAACATATAGAAAACTGTCAACGAAAAATGTTGGTGAAATCATAGGTTTAAGTAAGTAATTGAGTAAGTAAAGTAAGCCGAACCACAAGATTTGCAACATTAATAAGATAGTAGTACATTCTAAAAGTTAATATTCACGAGCACCCAATTATCAAGGCTTAACATTCCGTCCGTTGATACCCCATTAATAGTGCTAGAACAACACTGTTTCTCGAAAATATATTTCATCCGTAGACGGTAGCGAACCGTCCAAGATGAGGGTTTGTCAAACCCATATGGCCATACAACATAAGTTCACGCCTACACTTACACCCTGCAAGTGTAGCTAATGATAATTGAATTGAGGATTTCGTTCTAAACTCGTATGTAGAATGTTTGTTTTCCTATACTTGTGTTCACTTAGTTAAAAAGAAACGTTTATGTTTTCTCATCCCAAATGTAAGTTCAAAAGAGTAAAAGTGGGACTATGATCTCACCTCGAGTGCATGAGTATAAAAGTACTTCACAAAGTAAACGTATGCATGATTGTTGCTTAGCCTTGACCTAAACAAGTAAGTTGTATCAATTAACCAGTTACGACACAAGGTCGGGAGAAATGTATTCAATTAGTCCTATGGCTCGTTACGACTCAATTATATAGCATGTGAATCACGTTGTCAAGTTTCATGCAAGAAACAAGTATAAAAGAAGATTAGAAGGATTGCATAAGTGTTTGGTTAAGTTTGACTAAAAGTCAAACTTTGGTCAAAGTCAACGAAAAAGTCAACACGTTCGGGTCGGGTCCCGAACTATTTTTCTGAGGTTTTTATTCATATATGAGCATGTTAGAACAAGTTACATGTGAATCGGAGGTGCATAGCATAGCAAACATTATTCGAAAATTGACAAAGTTGGACAGACCACTTTGGCACGCCGCGCGGGTATATGGCGCGCCGCGCCATTACCTGTGCAGAGAAAATCTGGCAGTTTTTAAGTTTTATGCACGAACCTAACTTCAACAATCACCATTTATGACCCGCAAACAACCAAAACATGTATCTTGTATCATTGGAAAGGTATTTTAACAAGGAATACAACTAAACACATATCATCAATCAAATTCATCATTACCAAAAACGAAAATCTCGTCGAATGATCATTAAATGTTCCAAAATCAAGGTTTCAAGTTTATAAAACGCATTTCTTGACTCGGGAATCCAATTCACACATATGATATGCCGTTTTGAAGGTAATGAAACATACATTACATCTAAACACTTACTAATAACATTTCATGGCATTCAAAGCATCAAAAGTTCATTTTAAGTCTATCAAACCCTAACCAAAATTCTCAAAAATCAATAATCATGTGTTTGATGTTTTCTTAATCAACCTACGCATCAAAACGAAGTTAGTGATACTTGTAACACAATTAAAACATGAACTTTAACAATTTAACAACATTAACTCATCCAAAATCAAAGATTAAGCAAACCCATTTTCAAATGTTCAAACTAGTGACTCAAAACAACAAATTAAATCATATATTCATGTTATACATGAGCCATAGACACTAACTAACACCATTTCAAGTCAAAAACACGAATTTAGAGAAATCTAAAGTTTTAGAAATGTTACCCAAACGAGATGAAATTGGTACCCAAATGTAGTGGATGAAGAGAGGATCACGAAAATGTAATTTGTTTTGATGTTTGCTTCTTGATTCGAATTTAGATGATGATTTTGTGAGTTGGGTGTTTGAGTTCATAAAATGGAAGTAGAGAGAAAATGGGGAGGTGGAGGATGAAGTGAATGAATGGTGGAGAGTGGAGTTTGATAGTTGACTTAGTCAACTAGTTAGGCCCCTTTGCAACTTTGGTCCCTCAAGTTTGAAAGCGGGTGCGGGAATTAACCAAACGAATATTTTAAAAACGCTAGAGCAAATGAGTGATGTTATAATTAAAAAAATGAAAATATTATGAACGTTAGTCAACGGAAACTACGAATTTAAATAATGAAAGATATTATTTTTTAAAAAAAAGACAGTGTTAAAATAAATTTAATGGAAAAATGCGGGATGTTACACGTTGCCTGTCCTCAAGCAATATAGAACTTGAATATAACTTTACTAGAATCACTTCTTTATTCTTCACACTTTGTACATCAGTGATTTTAATATGGTGTTATGAACAATGATAGTAACATTATGGTTTACAGTCCCACATGACTATAAAAATTTAGATCCTTTAGGAAATTGGATCTTTATGAAAACATTTGATCTTTTGAAAATTCAATCTAGCTTTTACCCTAGATAAGTTTTATGATTTGACCCACCATCGGTGTTGCCAAGTATTTTTGTGGATCAATATTTTGGCTAAAACTTTTAGGTTCGTGTAATCCACTGCTATCCCTGTATCGGAAAGCATACATCCAGTTTACTTGTTCCGTATATTACCTTTCGGTAAACTACCGTCCGGTTGTAAAGGAAAGCGATGAACAAGAAACTGTTAAGGTAATGTCTAATGGCATGCAGTTATTCGTGATCTACAACGTGTCGGATGCAATTACTATCCTTTGTAGGAGCAATAGCAAAGACAACCCTATAGTTTTTCGGTCTGGCACAAGGTCCTGTCTTCGACCATGCTATGCAACCACCGTTATTACGGTTGACACCCGATTTGGTTCAGGTGACCTAATGAATTCTGGTGAATTCTCAGGATTTTACTTTCAATGGTAATGAACGCATTGAAAATGGGTTTTCAGAAAACAAATTGATTTGTAATTTTGATCAAAATATTTTCTCGTTCAAGATCGAGTTTAGATATTATTGAATTTCATGAGTTTGAATTCTCAATCTTTAAGGTCAATCTCAAGGATTGAGTAATATCAGGCTTAAAAGCTGACTTTTAATCTTTTAAGGAGATTATCCTTTTCTAGGGATCTGATTCATTAGTCTTATCAAGATAATTTGCACGGCGCCCTCCCCATTTTACGAGATAAATCCTTCTCATGGTTAGGATAAATCTGACCACTTGGCGACCCTGTTTGATGCTGAGGTCCGTGGATTTTCTGCTGATTTTAGTGATGACTTTTCTAGATTTTTCGTCAACCTACAGCTGGTCTGGACGACAACTTCTTGACCTAAATCAAGAAGCGCGTGTCTTTTTCGGAAGACTTTACTTCCTTTTAATGATGGAATTGATTCATCGTGTAGATCCATCTTTCTTTCAAATATATTACAGTAAATTGGGTAAAACTGATTATTATCATCCAAAACAAAAGTATCCTCAATAATCTTGTACAAAATATGTGGTATATGTTTTAAAGAACTTGGCGCATTCTCCCCACACATATCTTTTATTTATTTTTTTCTTTGTCTTTTTATTCTCCTCTATTCAATTTTAAATGAATTCAAGCGTTTTGAGTTGTTTCTCAATTCATGTCCTTTCCGAGGTAACAATAATTTCGGTGTTAACACCTAGTTTTATCGTTCATAAATATATATAAACATGATTTTGAATTCATTTAGTTAAAATTTTTTTAAATTTTCACAAAATTTGGTAATTGAACTAAGTGTATAAATTAATGTTTAAACCGAAAGAATTTAATCCCTTCCCACACTTAAGATCTTGTAATGCCCTCATTTGCAAGAAATCAGTAAAAATTTAAATTCATGAGGGCGATTAGCTTAGAAAAATTATTAAAATTTTACCAAAGTTTCCAAACATATTGTTGTTTGTTTGAATGATAAATGGTGCACATCATTTGTTCATTCCTGCAGTTGTTATTTCTCATATATTTTACATCTTGTCGTCAAAATTAGTTGCTTTTGCTGAACTTAATGCCAGTCTTTGAAAGTTCGCTGTTTTACCCTGTTGTGTACAATTGACAGTATACATACAACACAAATATAAACATGCATGGTAATTTGAAATGGAACTATAATATCCCACTTTCAAATTTATAAATGTGAAATATTAGTAACAAAATAATAAAAATGTTAAAAATTACATAAAAACATCAAAATGTTAAATGTTTAACATAAATAGATAAAAATAATAAAAAGATAAGAAATCACCAATGGAACTGTATCAATCTGGATATGGATTCCAGTTCATGTCATCACTCGGGTTCCATGGTTAGTGATATGTGTCCTGATAGGCTTGATTTGGGTCATATAGGTTAAAGGGTGGTCGTATCTCAGGCTGATGTGGTGGATAGTAAGCAGGCCGAGTCGGGATGTAGTTTTGTGGTACCTGATATGATAGCTGGCTCATGATTTGGTGATGATGAACTTGCCAGCTATCATGTTGGCATCCCCTGGATTGCTCATACTCATCCGTGGCTCTCCACTACTCATACTGACGATGCCTAGCCTGGTTATTCATTTCCACCTCATCCATATGCTGAGTATAACTATCCCTAATGACATCCCTAATGTCATGTGATGACCCGGGAATTTCCGACCAAATTTAAACATAATCTTATATGATTCGACTCGATAAGCAAAGTCTATTAAACCGAGTCTCATTATGTTTGAACTATTTCATGATAACATTTGACCTTTAACTATTTCCGACGATTCACGAACCTTTAATTGTAACTAAGAATGTAAATATAAATAATTATATATAAAACTAATTATATTAGTATTAATGAACTATTAAGTAATTTTGTTATTATAAAAGATAACATTTAATAACTAAAGATTTTCATTTTGAATATATATAGTATATTGTATATAAATGATTCAAACATATTTTACCAACGTTATCAAAATATTAAATGTACAATGTTATACTTTGTAGTTAATTGTTTAATATACATAATTAATCATCTACTCAACATTTAAAACATGATTTTATATATATGGTAGTATACATATATACATTAATATAACTATATATA
The DNA here is from genome assembly GCF_046630445.1 of Rutidosis leptorrhynchoides. Lineage (NCBI taxonomy): Eukaryota > Viridiplantae > Streptophyta > Magnoliopsida > Asterales > Asteraceae > Rutidosis > Rutidosis leptorrhynchoides. The sequence continues at coordinate 342,659,969 of NC_092336.1, forward strand.
TATATGATTTTATACATAATTATTATATTATGTATATGTAGAAATTTATAATATATCTATGATGAAATAATGTACTATTTTAATAAATATATATAATACTTACATATATAAAACATTTATATTTTTCATAATTACATACATAAGTATAATATAATTAGTATGTAAATAAATATTATAATATATTTATAATAAAATGCATAAATATATAATATTCAGTATATGTTACAATACATATTACATAATTATTAAATATTACATAATAATAGATGATATTAATAAATTAAATTTAAATACAAATATAGTTGTTGTAGTAATGTTATTTGTATCGTCAAATATCAATATTTGTATTCATAATATCACTTTATATCATATAAAGATGAAATTGGATGTATAAATTAGATTATTATTACTAATATTATTATTATCGATAAAATATTAATATTATCATAATTAGTATGGTATTATTATTATTATTATTATTATTATCATTTTTACAATTATTATTATCATTAATATTATATTTATCATTATTATTAATTTTATTAATATTATTAGATATTAATAGTATTGTTATTATATATTATTATTATTAATTAAAAAAAAACAGTAGGGATCTATATTATACGCTTGACCTCTGTATCCTTTATCTCTATTATTATTATTTTTTTTGTTTCTTTCCTGCTCCCAACTCGTGAACCTGTGTTGACATTTTCTCCATTTTTTATCAACCGATCTCTATTATTACAACATGATTATGTATAATTGCAAATCAAATAAAAAGGAAATCCAATGGGATTAAAGAGCACAGCGATATTTTTTTTTTCTTCTTCTCTGCACGCTCCAATTTTTTTTTCTCTTAATTCAATTTCGAATAAAGTTTCAAAATCCAAAAATGCAGAAAGGTTAGAAATCTTTCTTTGAATCTATCTGCAAAATCTCAACTCTCAAATCTTTATATCGATCTTGAATTTTGAAGTCAAAGTTTAGTTTAAAAAAAGTCAACAATTGTTCTTGAGACAAATTCGCGTTCGTGTATATGTTTCTGATCAAATTGACGATTCCAGTAGTTTTTATACATGTTTAGAAAACTATTTCGTATTATAAACATTATCTATAATGTTATCTATTACGAAATCAATTTTTTTTTTGTTCCAAGAACCGACGCTGCAGTAGGCCTTTAGTATTTTTTTTATTTTATTTTAGAACCCAAATTATTTTTTTTTTTCTGTAATGTTTTGAAGCTTTAAAGGGAACCCCGATTTTTTTTTTTGGTTATTGATGTTTTGTTGAATCCATGAGACTTGTGGAGAAGAAGAGGAATAGAAGAAAAACAGTTTATATATAAAATTTAAATTCGATATTAGTACAGAGAATCAGAATTGGTGGGATGGTCGAGAGTGTTTGCGTGTGAGCATGTGGTCACGAGATCGAGTCCAGAGGACGGTAGTTTCTTTTTTTTTTTTGAAACTCTTTTCATGTGAGGTAGTTTTCTTTTCTAATTTTATTATTGTTATTATATATTAATTATTATTAGTATTATTATTATTATTGTGATTGTTTTGATTGTTATTGTTATTGTTATTATTAGTATCATACTTGTTATCATATTTGAAAGTATTATAGACATTACTATTATTATTATGATAGGTATTAATAATATTATTATTAGTAATAAACTTATCATTTTAGTATTTTATCATCATTAGGATTATGATTATGATTATCATTATTATTATTATGAAGGAAATAAAAATATATTATTATCATCAATATTAGAATTTGTACCGGTTTATAAATAATAGTATCATCAGTACATTTACAATTAATAATATCATATTTATCAGTATCATCATTAATATTTACTAGTATTATTATGATTATCATTTATCATTTTATAAATATTAGAACCCTTATTATTAACATAAGTATGGTATTAGTATTAATATTATTTTAGAGTTATTATTATTAGTATCATTAACAGTTATCATTTTCATTTTTTTTGCTCTTAGTATTATCATTATTAATAAAATTATTATTATTATTAGTAAATCATTATTATCTAAATTATTATTTTAACAAATAAATCTTTTGTACACTATATATATATACTTATGGTATATACTAGGATTGTATTAATAATTCACATAACAAACTAATAAAATTTCATAAATACAATACTAACCACAAATATATGTATATAAATATATTAATGTCACTATTTATATAAACGTAAATCATTATAGATATATATACATAAAATCGATATATATATATAAAATATAACTTAAAATATAATATAAGTATACGTTTTAAAATAAAGGTTAGAATAAATTCTACAAAACTATAATATATAAATAATACATATTAATAAATGAAATTTTGTAACTTACATTATACGTATTAATATATACACAATTGATATAGGTTCGTGAATCCGAGGCCAACCCTGCATTGTTCAATGACGTCATATGTATTTTTACTACAAAATACAGTATCGTGAGTTTCATTTCCCTTTTTACCCTTTATATTTTTGGGCTGAGAATACATGCGCAACTTTTATAACTGTTTTACGAAATTGACACAAGTACGTGAAACTACATTCTATGGTTGGATTATCGAAGTCGAATATGCCCCTTTTTATTAAGTCTGGTAATCTAAGAATTAGGGAACAGACACCCTAATTGACGCGAATCCTAAAGATAGATCTATCGGGCCCAACAAGCCCCATCCAAAGTACCGGATGTTTTAGTACTTCGAAATTTATATCATGTCCGAAGGAGGATCCCGGAATGATGGGGATATTCTTATATATGCATATTGTTAATGTCGGTTACCAGGTGTTCAATCCATATGAATGATATTTTTGTCTCTATGCATGGGACGTATGTTTATGAGAAATGGAAATCTGAAATCTTGTGATCTATTAAAATGATGGAAACGATTGTTTAAGTTAAACTAATGAACTCACCAACCTTTTGGTTGACACTTTAAAGCATGTTTATTCTCAGGTACGAAAGAAATCTTCCGCTGTGTATTTGCTCATTTTATAGATATTACTTGGAGTCATTCATGGCATATTTCAAAAGACGTTGCATTCGAGTCGTCGAGTTCATCAAGATTATTATCAAGTCAATTATAGTTGGATATATTATGAAATGGTATGCATGTCTGTCAACTTTCGATGTAATGAAATTTTGTCTTTTCAAAAACGAATGCAATGTTTGTAAAATGTATCATATAGAGGTCAAGTACCTCGCGATGTAATCAACTGTTGTGAATCGTTTATAATCGATATGGACTTCGTCCGGATGGATTAGGACGGGTCTTCACAGTTGGTATCAGAGCGGTGGTCTTAGCGAACCAGGTCTTGCATTAGTGAGTCTAACTGTTAGTCGTTAGAATGCATTAATGAGTCTGGACTTCGACCGTGTTTGCATGTCAAAAGTTTTGCTTATCATTTAGTGTCGAAAAATTATTTGCTTATCATCCTTAAAGTCTAAGACACGTCTTACTGCCTTTATTGCATAGACAGTGTATAGTTAAATTCATATCTTAGCGTATCTGTTATTGTTACCTTTGCCTGACAGCTTCCGTAGATTCCTCCGTAGCTTATGGGATTTTAGTATTATATATGCATATGTAAATTATGTATTGCAGGGTACTAATCTACATCCTATAATCTATTTCTTATCGAAAATCCTTCATCTGATCGTACGAGATGAATGCCTCAACCAGTTCGAGTCCATCAGATTTCGATAGCTATTTCGATAGTTATTCCGACAGCTATTTCGATATGGATTTTCACTCGAGCTCCGAAAGCAGAGTAACCGGAATGAATCGATCAATTAGCCATCATCTATTCTGAATGAATTGGAGATGGGTTCGTAGTCGACTTAATCAATGGAAACGCGAAGAAGGCGATCATTTCCACTAACCAAATTCACCTCTTGACAATGAACCTAAAACGTTTACCGGCGAACCTGTTCGAGACACCATTTTCTCTCTCATTTCCAAAGTATCTCATCACGATCATATACTATCTCAGATTCTAAACCTCATTCATCCGCTCGTCCGAACTGACAATCATCCCGGTGTAATAGAAGAAGTTAACGAACTTCGCGCATAAGTTGTAGTCTTGAAAAATATGGTGCAAAACGTACCAGCTTCATCCAAATCACCGGCACCAACAGCACCACCAACAACCCAAATTTCAATATCACATGCCTCAACATCTCAATCTATACCTCGAGTATAATCATCATTCTACATGACATTCTACATCAGTTATCTTCGTTCGACATGGTGATTATGTAATCTCTAATGTTTTAGAGATTATTTATTCTAGTTCCAACTGAAAACTAAATGAGTTTAATATCATGTTAACTCATTAAATTCATGATTACATCTGAAGAAAATATATATGTATATATGTTTTCATAAAGATTGTAATTAAAAATTCTTTTGTACAAACTGTTAATAATAAAAATATTTTAACGGGTAGGTAATACCCGAGGAATATTTAAATTTCACATTAATAAGTTACACTGTATATTCTTCGAATCTGATTCAACAGTTATTCACTATCCTATTTACAACCACCGGGATACTTATCCGTTCACCAAAGAATAACTATTTTCATTCAAATTCAATTTCATATTTGAATTTTGACCTATCAGAATCCAACAAGTGGCATAATGAAGAAATAATGGACACAATAAAAATTGATTAGAAACAGACTAATTAACAATATTAAATTTTATTAAGAAACCACGCTAACAAAATCCTAGCTAACTGTTCCTAGCTAACTGTTAATTCCGTATTACATTTTATTTATCGCAATTTATTTATCGCAATTTATTTTATCGCAATTTATATTCTCGCAATTTTATTTATTGCCATTTAATTTCTGTTATTTACTTTACGCACTTTATTTATCGTCATTTAATTTCTGTTATTTATTTTACGCACTTTAAATATCGGGACACGTATACAAGGTTTTGACATATCATATCGACACATCTATATATATTATTTGGAATCACCATAGACACTCTATATGCAGTAATGATCGAGTTCTCTATACAGGGTTGAGGTTGATTTTATAATAATATATATACTTTGAGTTGTGATCGAGTCTGAGACATGTACACGGGTCACGATACGTATTAATTAATTCAAATATTATATATTAAACTATATATGAATGATTGCACTGTCAACTGTGGACTATCGACTGTGGACTAATAACATTGGACAATTAAAATGAATTAAAATATTGAATATAACATATGAAACTAAACAATTCTTCAAGTTTGCCACTTGATTTCGTCTTAAACCTCATTTGTATCTTCACGATTACATTCTGCGTTCAAACCTTTCATGATTTTTGAAAACACCTCAATCGATAGGATGAATCAACCACACTTCATCTACGGAAGGAAAGATTTATGCATATAGTTATGCACCTGAGAAACTCTCGGCAATTGAGTAAAAGTTCAACACGTAGCCGCGTCAGATCCTTTGACATTTATTAACAAAAACAACTTTGCGATCCCTTTTCAAAATTAGCCAATTTTGTCACAGCTCCAACAAGTCAACTTCGACTTTTCGTACGAAACAACCTTATTATAATGTTTATATATACGCGTGCTATTTTATTGTTACCAGGTAACCTTTCATATTCCATCATATTACCATCAGCGTTTAATCATCTAAAAACACAATTCTCCTGAAACCACCTCGGATTAATAACCGATGATTCAGATATCATAGCATTAAATGCAGAGGAAACATAAAAATGGTAGATGGTCTAAACGGACAAAAGTTTGATGATAAAGAAAGGAGTGTTAGGAACGCTCGATAAAAAATTGGGTATTGAAAAACAGATTGAGTTACCCATGAAGGAGACCAAGGACAAATACAAGGACCAAATCATATATTCAAAGGATTCAGGTAATTCTGGATCCGTTGAAATCTTTAGAGAATATCTTGCTCTGAAGTCATGTTAAAATCTTGCGGAAAATCTTTCTCCATCAACCGTCGAACTTAGAAATTCCAAAATATCATCATCAATATCTTTGATATTTCTGAGGATATTTTCATAAATATTCTCGTCCGAAATTATATACCTCTTCGCGCTTCCTGTGTATCAATATATTGGAAACATTCAATAGAAAATATAGTACCGAAAAGCAGATTATGCGAAACTATGAAGAAAGTCGTGGATAAATCACAAAGAATAAGTTTGACTTCAAAGAATCCAAATAATTCAATGTCTGCTAAAGTCTATAGTGAATAACTTGCTCCTTACTCTAAACCCTTGCAGACAATAGTTTCTATCATCCTCTGATCTTAGATATTCTGAGATATTATCGTACCTTTCATTATAAATATCCTCCATATTTCTGGAGATATTTTTATAACTATTCTTATCTGAAATCATTAATCTTTTCGTGCTATCAGTATTACATCATATAGAAACTGTTAGTTTCTATATTCTGTAAATTTTCAAGCTTAAAATATGAATGTTATTGTAGTAATGATGGGAACTGATGCATGAGTTAGTATAATATAATGACACTTGATCAACGTGATTATATTACAGTAAGTCATGCTGAGTTTCTAAATGAAACGTGATGATTCACAGATCATAACGTCATCATGTTCCATGTTACATAACTCTTTCATCCTACTTAACTCCGTAACAAATCAAGAAAATGTATTCTAGATGGTTCTATCTTCCGTGATGTTGGTAAATTTGAAAATCAAATCGTGCTATCACGTTCCTTCATGCTTAGAACATTATAATCATTCGAAACTCTATATCTATAAATTCTGGACCATTATTCGCTTGACTTGAAGTCGGGAAGAGAAAACAAAAGCATAGAGCTTTGAAATATAAGGGAGAATATAAAGTCCGATAACAACACATAAATTACAAACCGTGTATATCAATGTTTATCGCAACATAAAGACACGGGAGAATTAAAAACATTATAATCCCGAGGGCGAAGTAGAAGAAAGCTGATTCCTCTGGTGGAAGTTGGAAAAGGAGAATGATTGTTGCGATAGTAAGGATGAGGACAAGGATCAGAACTGGATTAATCATTTTCAGAATCTTTTGGATGTATGAACTAAGAAAGAAAGTATAAGAATGGTGAGAATAATGGAAAGGAAGAGCTTAATTTATACTGGAAATATCAGACGTAGTAATCGGGGCAGATCATCGTATTTAATTAAAGAGATCTTAATTTCCATAAATCCCGAAGAATCAGATTTTATAGATCTTCAAGATTTTCTTTAAATCCCTTAAATTCCGAAATTCAACCAAGGCAATGTCAAAAGTTAAGACGCGCCTTATTTTCTAAATTCAAACCTGACTACGTCAAAAGTTAAAAACAAATCTTTGTTTCTCATTTCATCCTTTTGTGAATAGCTTCATTCGCACTCTTCGAATAATCGAATTATTTTTATCCATATTACTCAATGATGATAAAACTCAAGTTATCAACTCATATTCGTCAGGAAAACATATTTATTGTTAGCTATGACGACCTCACTCAAATTTCGGGACGAAATTTCTTTAACGGGTAGGTACTGTGATGACCCGGGAATTTTCGACCAAATTTAAACATAATCTTATATGATTCGACTCGATAAGCAAAGTCTATTAAACCGAGTCTCATTATGTTTGAACTATTTCATGATAACATTTGACCTTTAACTATTTCCGACGATTCACGAACCTTTAATTGTAACTAAGAATGTAAATATAAATAATTATATATAAAACTAATTATATTAGTATTAATGAACTATTAAGTAATTTTTTTATTATAAAAGATAACATTTAATAACTAAAGATTTTCATTTTGAATATATATAGTATATTGTATATAAATGATTCAAACATATTTTACCAACGTTATCAAAATATTAAATGTACAATGTTATACTTTGTAGTTAATTGTTTAATATACATAATTAATCATCTACTCAATATTTAAAACATGATTTTATATATATGGTAGTATACATATATACATAAATATAACTATATATATATATGATTTTATACATAATTATTATATTATGTATATGTAGAAATTTATAATATATCTATGATGAAATAATGTACTATTTTAATAAATATATATAATACTTACATATATAAAACATTTATATTTTTCATAATTACATACATAAGTATAATATAATTAGTATGTAAATAAATATTATAATATATTTATATTAAAATGCATAAATATATAATATTCAGTATATGTTACAATACATATTACATAATTATTAAATATTACATAATAATAGATGATATTAATAAATTAAATTTAAATACAAATATAGTTGTTGTAGTAATGTTATTTGTATCGTCAAATATCAATATTTGTATTCATAATATCACTTTATATCATATAAAGATGAAATTGGATGTATAAATTAGATTATTATTACTAATATTATTATTATCGATAAAATATTAATATTATCATAATTAGTATGGTATTATTATTATTATTATTATTATTATCATTTTTACAATTATTATTATCATTAATATTATATTTATCATTATTATTAATTTTATTAATATTATTAGATATTAATAGTATTGTTATTATATATTATTATTATTAATTAAAAAAAAACAGTAGGGATCTATATTATACGCTTGACCTCTGTATCCTTTATCTCTATTATTATTATTTTTTTTGTTTCTTTCCTGCTCCCAACTCGTGAACCTGTGTTGACATTTTCTCCATTTTTTATCAACCGATCTCTATTATTACAACATGATTATGTATAATTGCAAATCAAATAAAAAGGAAATCCAATGGGATTAAAGAGCACAGCGATATTTTTTTTTCTTCTTCTCTGCACGCTCCAATTTTTTTTTCTCTTAATTCAATTTCGAATAAAGTTTCAAAATCTAAAAATGCAGAAAGGTTAGAAATCTTTCTTTGAATCTATCTGCAAAATCTCAACTCTCAAATCTTTATATCGATCTTGAATTTTGAAGTCAAAGTTTAGTTTAAAAAAAGTCAACAATTGTTCTTGAGACAAATTCGAGTTCGTGTATATGTTTCTGATCAAATTGACGATTCCAGTAGTTTTTATACATGTTTAGAAAACTATTTCGTATTATAAACATTATCTATAATGTTATCTATTACGAAATCAATTTTTTTTTGTTCCAAGAACCGACGCTGCAGTAGGCCTTTAGTATTTTTTTTATTTTATTTTAGAACCCAAATTATTTTTTTTTCTGTAATGTTTTGAAGCTTTAAAGGGAACCCCGATTTTTTTTTTTGGTTATTGATGTTTTGTTGAATCCATGAGACTTGTGGAGAAGAAGAGGAATAGAAGAAAAACAGTTTATATATAAAATTTAAATTCGATATTAGTACAGAGAATCAGAATTGGTGGGATGGTCGAGAGTGTTTGCGTGTGAGCATGTGGTCACGAGATCGAGTCCAGAGGACGGTAGTTTCTTTTTTTTTTTTTGAAACTCTTTTCATGTGAGGTAGTTTTCTTTTCTAATTTTATTATTGTTATTATATATTAATTATTATTAGTATTATTATTATTATTGTGATTGTTTTGATTGTTATTGTTATTGTTATTATTAGTATCATACTTGTTATCATATTTGAAAGTATTATAGACATTACTATTATTATTATGATAGGTATTAATAATATTATTATTAGTAATAAACTTATCATTTTAGTATTTTATCATCATTAGGATTATGATTATGATTATCATTATTATTATTATGAAGGAAATAAAAATATATTATTATCATCAATATTAGAATTTGTACCGGTTTATAAATAATAGTATCATCAGTACATTTACAATTAATAATATCATATTTATCAGTATCATCATTAATATTTACTAGTATTATTATGATTATCATTTATCATTTTATAAATATTAGAACCCTTATTATTAACATAAGTATGGTATTAGTATTAATATTATTTTAGAGTTATTATTATTAGTATCATTAACAGTTATCATTTTCATTTTTTTTGCTCTTAGTATTATCATTATTAATAAAATTATTATTATTATTAGTAAATCATTATTATCTAAATTATTATTTTAACAAATAAATCTTTTGTACACTATATATATATACTTATGGTATATACTAGGATTGTATTAATAATTCACATAACAAACTAATAAAATTTCATAAATACAATACTAACCACAAATATATGTATATAAATATATTAATGTCACTATTTATATAAACGTAAATCATTATAGATATATATACATAAAATCGATATATATATATAAAATATAACTTAAAATATAATATAAGTATACGTTTTAAAATAAAGGTTAGAATAAATTCTACAAAACTATAATATATAAATAATACATATTAATAAATGAAATTTTGTAACTTACATTATACGTATTAATATGTACACAATTGATATAGGTTCGTGAATCCGAGGCCAACCCTGCATTGTTCAATGACGTCATATGTATTTTTACTACAAAATACAGTATCGTGAGTTTCATTTCCCTTTTTACCCTTTATATTTTTGGGCTGAGAATACATGCGCAACTTTTATAACTGTTTTACGAAATTGACACAAGTACGTGAAACTACATTCTATGGTTGGATTATCGAAGTCGAATATGCCCCTTTTTATTAAGTCTGGTAATCTAAGAATTAGGGAACAGACACCCTAATTGACGCGAATCCTAAAGATAGATCTATCGGGCCCAACAAGCCCCATCTAAAGTACCGGATGTTTTAGTACTTCGAAATTTATATCATGTCCGAAGGAGGATCCCGGAATGATGGGGATATTCTTATATATGCATATTGTTAATGTCGGTTACCAGGTGTTCAATCCATATGAATGATATTTTTGTCTCTATGCATGGGACGTATGTTTATGAGAAATGGAAATCTGAAATCTTGTGGTCTATTAAAATGATGGAAACGATTGTTTAAGTTAAACTAATGAACTCACCAACCTTTTGGTTGACACTTTAAAGCATGTTTATTCTCAGGTACGAAAGAAATCTTCCGCTGTGTATTTGCTCATTTTATAGATATTACTTGGAGTCATTCATGGCATATTTCAAAAGACGTTGCATTCGAGTCGTCGAGTTCATCAAGATTATTATCAAGTCAATTATAGTTGGATATATTATGAAATGGTATGCATGTCTGTCAACTTTCGATGTAATGAAATTTTGTCTTTTCAAAAACGAATGCAATGTTTGTAAAATGTATCATATAGAGGTCAAGTACCTCGCGATGTAATCAACTGTTGTGAATCGTTTATAATCGATATGGACTTCGTCCGGATGGATTAGGACGGGTCTTCACATGTCATCTGCTTCCTCCATCTCCTCATCCGAACCCCTCTCTACCTGTGGATGGGCGCCCTGATATGGTATTGGCATATTGTGCCTCCGAGTTAGTACCTTTGCAACTTGATAAACCTGCAATCATATTCTCTCGGCTTGTTCCTCAATCTCTACCATCGGACCCCCTTGCTGTGATGGCCCCGTCAAAATACTTAACGGCTCCGTTACTTGGTCCCACGGCTTGATCGAACTTAAATGAATTTAACAAACGACATTGCATTCTTTTATTTCAAACGTTTCCCAAAAAGGAAAGCATACCAAAATATGTAGTTTAAAAGTAACCCAACATATTAATTAATCAAAGTTGACATGAAACATTGTCAACAAACCACATGTTTAAATTATCCAAAAACAGAATGCAAGCTTAAGTTTCATAAATTATTTCATTAAAATCTGCCAAAATGCATGCAGACTCTTCTAAACATAGCGGAAGCATCACATAACTCAAGTACCTGTGAAAATATACGAGTAAACTGTCAACACAAAGGTTGAGTGAATTATAGGTTTAAATAATTGAATAAACTTTAGACCACAAGATTTAAAAATGTTAGACAACATTAAACATTATTCCATTATCAATGAGCCACCTGGTAACCACTTAACCCTTTATATACCCTTGCCAAACACAATAATAATATACACTGGACAGTGTATCTACAACAAATAACGAAGTACTAAACATTCCGATTATAAATTGCTAGCGCGACTAGCTCGAAATGGGGTTGTCAAACCCGATAGATCTATCCGTAGGATTCGCGTTCACCGGTAGAAACCAATGATTACAGTTACCAGACTAGGGAATATTTTTGTCCAACTCACAATGAATAATTTAAATTTAATTGTCACTTGTGTCTAAACGTAAAATGAATTGCATGTAATCACATCCCAAAAATATATTTTGAAAAGTATGTAAAAACGAGACTATAACTCACCTTAATAGTAACGAAGTAACCAACACAATTAAGCGAACAACAAATGCGTACAGTGATCAGGAATGATCACAACGCCGACCTATAAATAAAGCAGGTCAATATAAATAACTAACTTAGGTCAAGTCTTAGTATGATAGCTATTGTACATGTTGCAAGTAGTCATAGAACAATACTCAGCATGCATCGGTTTGATCAGAACAGCGTACGGACACACACTTTCTATTTTTAGAAAGTTTTTATTTTTAGCAGGCTTCCATTTTTGGAAAGTTTCTATTTTTGGAAAGTTTCTATTTTTGGAAAGTTTTCAAATTTAGAAAGTTGCTATTTTTGGAAAGTTTCTATTTTTGGAAAGTTTCCAAATTTAGAAAGTTGCTATTTTTGGAAAGTTTATAAGTTAGGAAAGTTTCCTTAATTAGAAAGTCAACAAAGTCAACTGAAAGTCAAAGTCAACCGAAAGTCAACTCAAAAGTCAACCTTGGTCAAACATAGTCAACGTTAATTTTAAAAGTGTAAGTTGTAATAATAATGTAAGTTATAATGTTTATTAAAGTTAAATATGTCTAATTATGTCATAACATAAGTTTAATTAAATTAAAATGAATTATTAAAGTTAATATAAGTTTAAATGATATAATTAATATAACATAAGTATTTAATTAATTAATTAAATATTACTCATAATATAAGTATTATTAATTAATAATAAATTTTAAATCATCTCATAAGTATTATTAATTAATAATGAATTACTAATTATATCATAAGTTTCTAATCTAATTATAATCATTAAATCAAAAGTATTTAATAATTAAATTATAATTAAATAATAACTAAGCCTTATAATAATTAAATAATTAATTAATCCTTATTATAAGTCTTATGATAATAATCTTATAATTTAAGTTTAATACTTATCATAAGTATTTTCCATTAATAATAAAGTATTATTAATTAAAATATTAATTAAATCATAAGTAATAATTAAATGATATAATAAATATATATCATAAGTCTTAAATAATAATAATTACTTTTTATATTATAAGTAATTAGATGATAATGAAATTCATTATTTATATCATAAGTTTAATAATTAATCATAAGTTTTAAATTAAAAGTTCATCGTGTCGCATCTTGAGCCCCGGGTGTTGGTTTTCGGCGAGCCTTATATATATCTCCGCCTAATCAAACCACCCGACACATTAGTGCACTCAAGAACAAACCAAGAACAGTCTAGAAGTCGTGGTGATCAGCCATGACACCCCTTGGAACTTCAATTCAATCAAAATCGTGTTTTAGCCATAACGGGTGATTCGTGGCTCGGATTTAGATGACCCGAACATGAAAGTTCGTCCCATCATTAATCCTAACACACTAACACACCCTAAGGTCACCAAATATGGTCACAAAGTCGGACCAAACCTGGTTCATATCAATATCACATTTCACTCTTAACAAAATACCATTTTGATCATATCTAGGGCTCCGGAAATCGAAACAACATGAATCCGGAGTCTAAAATTAATGTCTTGATGAGAGGAACTCATCTAGATACTTTATTTTCACTTTTATATTAGTCACAAATCCAGATTTGAACAAAAATCTGCTGTCCCAATTAAATCAAACCGAAAACATATGTATTTGAGTAATTTTACGCATACAAACATCATTACAACAACAAGTAATCATCATACTATTAAAATAGACACCAAAAACAGAAAAATAATGAAAAATTAAAAGTTCTAGGGTTAGGGTTTATACCCTAATCGAGAAACAAGTGATAGAATCGTGTAGAGGATGATTAGTAGAACGCGTTTATGTATAATAATGGATGATCCAAGCCTTGATTTGAAGCAAGATGATGATGATGATGGTGGTTATGGGCAACGGCCAAAGGGAGCAAAAAGAAGGAGAAGAGAGAAAACTTGATAATTAGGTTTAGATAATTTTGATGAAGTGAAATTGAAATTTAAAAAAAAATGAAAAGCAAAGGGAGTACTCCGCTCTCTTGCTTCGGTTGAAATTGGGATGGGGTGGGCCCCATAGTGGGACAAGTTGATAAATGGAAGAAACCTTGTGGCCTGAATGCCCCAACGAAACCCGAAACGCAAAAAACACGCTTACGCGATTAAAAATTCGGAGAGATAACGAATACGCGACGAAATATAAATATAAATACTACATATAATTATATGATTTTAAAATATTATATTTAAAATAATTAGGATTTAAATATTCCAAAAACTCGACCGTTGGTTTAAAAACCGAAAAGATTCGCAAGATGGAAATCCGCGACACGTAGAAACGTATAACTTAAAATATGAATACAAATATTCACATAACACATAATAATTAACATATTTATTATTACAAAGTTAATAATATAGGGCATGTAAATGACGTGGCACAAATAACAGTTAACGGTCGTTAAATAATTAACGGTAAAAGATAACGGAAAAAGTAGGGTCGTGACAGTACCTTCCCGTTACGGAAATTTCGTCCCGAAATTTAAGTAGGTGCAAGGGTTGACTCAGCATCTGGGAAAAAATGCGGGTACTTCTGCTTCATCTGATATTCACGCTCCCAAGTGAACTCGGGACCGCGTCTGGAGTTCCATCTAACCCGGACAATAGGAATTCGGCCCTTCTTAAGTGTCTTAACCTCTCGGTCCATAATTTTAATAGGTTCCTCAATAAAGTGTAGTTGCTTATCAACATGAAGTTCTTCCAAAGGAATAGTCTTGTCGGCCTCAACCAAACACTTCTTTAAATTCGATACATGAAAAACATCGTGAACAGCATTGAGTTCTTACGGCAACTTCAAACGATAAGCCGCCGGTCCAACTCTCTCAATGATCTCAAACGGTCCAACAAAACGAGGACTCAACTTTCCCTTTTACCAAAACGTATCACACCTTTCCAAGGTGAAACCTTTAACATAACACGGTCGCCAACTTGAAATTCTACATCTTTCCTTCCCCTATCGGCATAACTCTTTTGCCGACTTCTGGCGGTTCTCAACCTTTCCTTAATCTGTACAATCTTCTCGGTAGTCTCATGAATAATTTCTGGACCTGTGAGTTGAGCATCCTCAACCTCATTCCAACAGACAGGAGACCTATACTTCCTACCATACAGAGCTTCAAACAGTGCGACTTTAATACTTGTATGGTAACTGTTGTTATAAGAAAACTCAGCTAGCGACAAATATTTATCCCACCCATTACCAAAATGAATAACACATGCTCATAACATATCTTCTAATGTCTGAATGGTCCTTTCACTCTGACCATCCGTTTGAGGATGATAAGTGGTGCTCATATCTAACTTGGTTCCCAAGGCTTCCTGTAAGGATCGCCAAAACCTCGATACAAATCGACTGTCTCGGTCTGAAATAATAGATACAGGAACACCATGTCTATCGACAATCTCCTTCAAATACAAACGAGTAAGCTTCTCCATTGAATCTGTTTCCCTAATCGGCAAAAAGTGAGCCGAGTTAGTGAGTCAATCTACAATCACCCAAATAGTGTCATAGCCACCCGCAACTCTCGGTAACTTAGTAATAAAATCCATCGCAATTCCTTCCCACTTCCACTCGGGAATCTCAGGTTGCACCAAAAGTCTAGACGGTTTTTGATGTTCAGCTTTAACCTTAGCACAGGTCAAACACTTAGCCACATACGTAGCCACATCACCTTTCAAATTAGGCCACCAATACAGCTCCTTAAGATCATGATACATCTTTCCTGAACCAGGATGAATAGAGTACCTAGACTTATGAGCCTCATCTAACACAAGTTGTGGCAGTTCACCAAACTTTAGAACCCAAAGACGTCCCGTAAAGTATCTAGTACCATCCGCTCATACCTCAAACTTCTTAGCCATACCTCTTACGTTCTCTTTCACAAAATTCTCTTCCTTTAAGGCGTCTTGTTGTGCCTCAAGAATCTGCCTTGCGAGGTTTATTCTAATTGTCATATTCAAAGCCCTAAACCTGTGAGGTTCAGCCCTTTCTTTACGACTCAATGCATCTGCCACAACATTGGCCTTACCCGGATGATATAAAAGTTCACAATCATAATCATTCAACGTCATAATCCATCTTCGCTGTCTCATGTTCAACTTTTTCTGATCGAGGATATGTTGAAGACTTTTGTGATCAGTGTACACAGTACTCTTGACCCCATACAAATAATGTCTCCAAATCTTAAGCGCAAAAACAACGGCCCCCAACTGTAAATCATGAGTTATATAGTTCTGCTCGTGAATCTTCAATTGACGTGACGCGTACGCAATAACTTTCTTTTGTTGCATCAAAACACAACCAAAGCCTTGACGCGAAGCATCACAATAAACAACAAAATCATCATTACCCTCAGGTAGTGACAATATCGGAGCGGTAGTCAACTTCTTCTTTAAAATCTGAAAAGCAGTCTCTTGTTCATCCTTCCACTCATACTTTTTCCCCTTGTGCGTTAAAGCAGTCAGAGGTTTCGCTATACGAGAGAAATCTTGAATGAACCTTCTATAGTAACCTGCCAATCCTAGGAACTGACGAATCTGAGTAGGAGTTTTCAGAGTTTCCCACTTCTCAATTGCCTTAATCTTAGCAGGATCAACTTGTATTCCCTGTTTACTAACAATATGTCCAAGGAATTGAACTTCTCGTAACCAGAATGCACACTTAGAGAACTTAGCGTACAACTCTTCTTTTCTTAACAGATCGAGCACTACCTTCAAATGTTCTTCGTGCTCTTCATCACTCTTCGAATAAATAAGGATGTCATCGATGAACACAATAACGAACTTGTCCAGATAGGGTCTACACACACGGTTCATGAGGTCCATGAACACAGCAGGTGCATTTGTCAATCCGAACGGCATAACAAGAAACTCAAAGTGACCTTAACGGGTGCGAAAAGCAGTTTTCGAAATATCAGATTCTTTACCACGCAACTGATGATAGCCGGAACGAAGATCAATTTTTGAATAAATAGATGAACCCTGAAGCTGAACGAATAGATCATCAATTCTCGGAAGGGGGTAACGGTTTTTAATAGTAAGCTTGTTCAACTCACGATAGTCAATGCACAAGCGAAAAGAACCATCCTTCTTTTTAACAAACAGAACAGGTGCTCCCCAAGGGGACGAACTAGGACGGATAAAACCCTTGTCTAACAACTCACGGAGTTGACTTGACAATTCTTGAAGTTCTGAAGGCGCAAGACGATACGGAACACGTGCTACAGGAGCAGCACCGGGAATAAGATCAATTTGAAATTCTACTGCGCGTTGCGGCAGAAGGCCAGGTAAATCTTCGGGAAATACCTCGGAAAAATCTCTAACAATATGAACATCTCCAACGCTCTTCGTTTCTTTATCGGAATCAACAACATGGGCTAGAATAGCATGACAGCCTTTGCAAAGATGTTTATGAACTTTCAAACTGCTAATAAGATTTAACTGTCTGCATTTCTTATCTCCAAAAACCATCAGCGGTTCTCCAACCACATTAGTAATACGAATAGCTTTATCATAACACACAATCTCAGCATGATTCGCAGATAACCAATCCATCCCAAAACAATGTCAAAACTACCAAGTTCAATCGGTACCAAATCTATCTCAAAATCTCTACCAGCCAAATTAATGTCACATTTACGATACTCAGTCTTAGCAGTAAGCACTTTACCATTAGCTATTTCAACAACATAAGTATTGTCTAAAGGAGTTAACGGTGTTTTGATTTTTAGACTTAATTTACTCGACACAAAACTCAAATCAGCCCCTGAATTAAATAGTACATAAACTGATAAATCGTTGACCGAGAACATACCCGTAACAAGTTTAGGATCTTCCTCAGCAACCCTGGCATTAATGTTGAATGCTCTTCCACGTGCATTCTCAGTAGCCTTCTTGTTGGGACAGGCATCACAGAAATGACTCGGCTTCCCACACTCGTAACAAACCCTCTGATTACCACCATTATTCGGCTTTCCATTGCCATTACCATTCCCACCTCTATTACCAGCATTATTACCATTATTACCACCTGCAGCAGGAGTAGCAGAACCAGGCAGAAGCACCGTACAATCTTTAGCAATGTGTCCCTGTTTGGAACACCTCTTACAAGTAATCGTACAATAACCCTCATGATCCTTATAACAACGAGGACACACACGCTGATTTCGGTTACTAGTACCGGAATTATCTTGTTTCTTTTGCTGACCTTGGTTCTAGTTGCGGTTATTATCCCACTTCCTTTTCCCATTACCAGCTTTCTTAACAACCTCTTCACTTGCATCGGTCTCAGCAGCCTCACTAGACTCGACCCCATGCTCAATTTTCTTAGATAGCCCATCAATGTAAGCTTCAATCTTAATATTCTCATCAGCATAAACATTAGGACACAACAAAGTCAACTAGAAGAACCTTTGCTCGTAGGCATCTAATTTGGTGCCCTTCATTTTCAAATTCTTAAGTTCAACCTCTAACTTCTTAAGCTCACCCCGGGGACGATAACGGGTGATCATTCTTTCTTTGAAATTATCCCAAGTTAAAATATAAGCCACGTCATTTTCCAAACTATTAACCAAGTTGTTCCACCAGGTCAATGCACTATTCTTAAGAGTGCAGCTAGCAAAACTAACCTTGTCATCCTCTCGGACTCGACTAACCCTGAAAATAGACTCGATTTTCTCGAACCAGCGGGTAAGTCCTATGGGTCCTTCCGTACCACTGAATTCCTGTGGGCGACTTGCCATGAATGTTTTGTGGGAGCATCCCACCTGGTTATTGTTATTATTCGCATTAACATTAGCATTTGCTGCCATAGCAACAGCTATCCCTTCGGTGATAAGTCGTTGCATACGGGCTTCGTTGGACTCTCTAAGAGGCATGATCTTCAAAACAGAATAATATAACCGTTAGTACTAAAAATAATACCAGTGTTATAAAGGAATAGATCGAACACGAAAAGATTAACCATTAAAATAATAGTCAGTAAACACTATGAGTAATAACATGACAGTTATGATTGTTATAGAAATAACCACCACATGCATACATATTTTATGATAACATCATACAACATACATAGCACCTAACATACATGATCTACATTACGCATAATATAACATGCCAAGAGTCACAACATCATCAATAAAATGTGATAATGATAATATATGTCATAAAAATAACCATCCGTACATAATGAAAGACATCCCATAACAAAACCTTAATAAAATCCTCGGTAAAACGCCGTACATATCCCAAAAATGTATGTATGAAAGGACATTAAGTCTTATGAAATAAATTATCAATCATGAATCATCATATCACATCTGCTTAGAGCGGGTGTGATAAGCTGGGCCGGCATGAGTCTCGGCAGGAGGCTCATACTTTCGCAACTTTCCTTTCACTTCTTCCAACTCTGTCTTCAAACCACGAACTATGCACTCGATAGCCTCGAACCTTGCATCCACCTCGCGATTAAGCTTCCGGTTATTAAACCCAACATTATTCTTGAAGCTAACAAATGAATCCATACTAGCTCGAATCTGGTCCATCACCTCTTTATGTGGCAAAGTGCGCATACAATTACTAAGAGCATTAATACGCGTCTTGTCGGTATAAGCTATGTTCATGTGAGTGAGAGTGGAAAAGTAGTAGTGAACAGGATCATCGATCAAAGGTTGATCAGCACGCCGTCTTTCAGCAGCCGAAGGAGCAGGAGCAAGAACGGAGTTATTGCTCGAAGTCGACATCTGCAAACAGTAAAACCACAAACCATATACCAAATAGGAATAAATGCTTATGATATATCTCATACGAAATGAAATGCATAATAATGCTATAGCAAAAGGATCGGGCTGTAGACTAGACTCTAATGCACCCTAAGAACCACGGGTTGACCACATTAAGATCGCCTAGTTCCCTACAACCAGAGCTCTGATACCAACTGTGATGGCCCCATCAAAACACTTAACGGCTCCGTCACTTGGTCCCACAGCTTGATCGAACTTAAATGAATTTAACAAACGACATTGCATTCTTTTATTTCAAAAGTTTCCCAAAAAGGAAAGCATACCAAAATATGTAGTTTTAAAGTAACCCAACATATTAATTAATCAAAGTTGACATGAAACATTGTCAACAAACCACATGTTTAAATTATCCAAAAACAGAATGCAAGCTTAAGTTTCATAAATTGTTTCATTAAAATCTGCCCAAATGCATGCAGACTCTTCTAAACACACCGGAAGCATCACATAACTCAAGTACTTGTGAAAACATGCGAGTAAACTGTCAACACAAAGGTTGAGTGAATTATAGGTTTAAATAATTGAATAAACTTTAGACCACAAGATTTAAAAATGTTAGACAACATTAAACATTATTCCATTATCAATGAGCCACCTGGTAACCACTTAACCCTTTATTTACCCTTGCCAAACACAATAATAATATACATTTGACAGTGTATCTACAACAAATTACGAAGTACTAAACATTTTAATTATAAATTGCTAGCGCGACTAGCTCAAAATGGGGTTGTCAAACCCGATAGATCTATCCGTAGGATTCGCGTTCACCGGTAGAAACCAATGATTACAGTTACCAGACTAGGAAATATTTTTGTCCAACTCACAATGAATAAATTAAATTTAATTGTCACTTGTGTCTAAACGTAAAATGAATTGCATGTAATCACATCCCAAAAATGTACTTTGAAAAGTATGTAAAAACGGGACTATAACTCACCTTAATAGTGACGAAGTAACCAACACAATTAAGCGAACAGCAAATGAGTACAGTGATCAGGAATGATCACAACGCTGACCTATAAATAAATTAGGTCGATATAAATAACTAACTTAGGTCAAGTCTTAGTATGATAGCTATTGTACATGTTGCAAGTAGTCATAGAACAATACTCAGCATGCATCGGTTGGATCGGAACAGCGTACCGACACACACTTTCTATTTTTAGAAAGTTTATATTTTTAGCAGCTTTCCATTTTTAGAAAGTTTCTATTTTTGGAAAGTTTCTATTTTAAGAAAGTTTCTATTTTTGGAAAGTTTCTATTTTTGGAAAGTTTCCAAATTTAGAAAGTTGCTATTTTTGGAAAGTTTCTATTTTTGGAAAGTTTCCAAATTTAGAAAGTTGCTATTTTTGGAAAGTTTATAAGTTAGGAAAGTTTCCTTAATTAGAAAGTCAACAAAAGTCAACTGAAAGTCAAAGTCAATCGAAAGTCAACTCAAAAGTCAACCTTGGTCAAACATAGTCAACGTTAATTTTAAAAGTGTAAGTTGTAATAATAATGTAAGTTATAATGTTTATTAAAGTTAAATATGTCTAATTATGTCATAACATAAGTTTAATTAAATTAAATTGAATTATTAAAGTTAATATAAGTTTAAATGATATAATTAATATAACATAAGTATTTAATTAATTAATTAAATATTAGTCATAATATAAGTATTATTATTAATAATAAATTTTAAATCATCTCATAAGTATTATTAATTAATAATGAATTATTAATCATATCATAAGTTTCTAATTATAATCATTAAATCATAAGTATTTAATAATTAAATTATAATTCAATAATAACTAAGCCTTATAATAATTAAATAATTAATTAATCCTTATTATAAGTCTTATGATAATAATCTTATAATTTAAGTTTAATACTTATCATAAGTATTTTCCATTAATAATAAAGTATTATTAATTAAAATGTTAATTAAATCATAAGTAATAATTAAATGATATAATAAATATATATCATAAGTCTTAAATAATAATAATTACTTTTTATATCATAATGAATTAGATGATAATTAAATTCATTATTTATATAATAAGTTTAATAATTAATCATAAGTTGTAAATCAAAAGTTCATCGGGTCGCATCTTGAGCCCCGGGTGTCGGTTTTCGGCGAGCCTTATATATATCTCCGCCTAATCAAACCACCCGACACATTGGTGCACTCAAGAATACACCAAGAACAGTCTACAAGTTGTGGTGATCAGCCATGACACCCCTTTGAACTTCAATTCAATCAAAATCATGTTTTAGCCATAACGGGTGATTCGTGGCTCGGATTTAGATGACCCGTGTGATGACCCAGGAATTTCCGACCAAATTTAAACTTAATCTTATATGATTTCGACACGATAAGCAAAGTCTGTAATTTTGAGTTTCGAATATTTTGGAACTATTTCATGATACCAATTGATCTTTGACCATTTCCCGACGATTCACGAACCATTGTGTGATATGTGTGTATATATATATATATATATATATATATATATATATATATATATATATATATATATATATATATATATATATATATATATATATATATATATATATATATATATATATAAGTATATATAATAATTTGAAAAATAATTTGTAATGTAATATAAGATATAATAAAAATTATTATTAAAACATATTTATATTTAAAATGTATCTTCGAAAATAATTGTTAAATGATAGTAATTACATACGTTTATGCTTGTGAACTCTTTTCCAAAACTCTATAATTTGATTACTATCACCATTGCATCTCCAAATAGAATTGATGTTTATATATGTACCCACTCCACTCCCGATTTATTTTTATTCTATCAACTTTACACATGTGTGGTTTTTAAAAGGAATTGCAAGTTGGTAGTAATATGAATTATTTAATCAATACTTTACATTAAGATAATTCGATTAATTTGGTGGAAAACTCACATGTTGGCATAATGGTTAATCATCGATCGTTTATTAAAGTATAATGTTACTACTTTCCAAATTATGTTTACTTTTTTCTTTCATCACATTTAATTATATTATATGTATATACTTCCGTGAATTGATTTCCAGATCATTGCTTTTTCTTTTTAATCCTAATCTAACTAATATGATTATATATAAATAATGGATATATGACATACTAAAAAATCCAATTGCAATTCAATCATATATAAATTCCATTTGATATTTACGAAACAATCAACTAATAAATCCAATTGCAATTCAATCATCTACACTACTACCTACTATTGCTAATTGACATCCCACTAATCTTGTTTCTTTCTCTTTTCTGTGTTCTATCAAGTCAAAGTATCATTTTCAATTACAACTACACCACCACTTATATAGTTATAGAGATGAATGATAATGATAATTATTTAATGTACGGTACTATTTTTTTTTACTAACATGGCAACAATTGCATATATGCTAACTACATATTATATATATATATATATATATATATATATATATATATATATATATATATATATATATATATATATATATATATATATATATACATATGTTTACATTGACACACCTTCCATATTTTGAGCCAAGGACCATCGATTATCATCACCACTAACCCACCGTCCCTATCTCTCTTTGTATCCCTTCCACTCTCTCTAAAAAGATTTGATCATGAAACACCCATATGACCACCACCATTCAAGTAACCATCTACCACCTTACACACATATTCGATTCATATTCTTACTTCGATACTTCTTCAGCCGATGCACAAGTCAAATGAGAACCATTACAACCACTCCATAAATTTTGCTGCTATCCTTGTGCTACTACAACCACGTACGTTTCTGTCTAAAGTCCAAGCTAGTCAGCCCAAGATTGAAACACATATAACTTTCTTGCAGCCGTGAACTATCAAAACAACCAACATCCTTACTAAACTACTTCTCAAACCTTTCTGTTTTCTTCGAAATCCGCCATCAAATGAACCATATAAACCTCGACTGCTATTTGAAAAAGGAAACAGAAATTTAAAAGAAACAAATAATCATAATATTCGACAATTTCTATATTGTGAGTTCTATTCAATTTCTTCATAAACCTACACCTCATATCACTTAATTGATGAACATCAACACTTTATGTGATTAAATTCATGAGTATTAACAACAACATAACAGTCACAAATTAGCAAAAAGTATAAACAACCCTTTTAGCTAACCATTGATCCTGTTCTGGCTTTTGTTTAATCTTGTTCTACCTGCAATACTTAACCCAAAAAACTGGTTACCGTTGCTATTCGATTGCCTTATTTTTCTTCTACAACCATCAAACCCACAATCACAACCATCTTCTACATCTGCAACACATAAGATTTTGAATTCCAATTTCAAACCTGTGAAGGACTATCTTGCTCCTGTTCTTGTCGATTCCAGTCACTTGCTGTTATTTCAATCATATTCGTTTTCAACAAAAGAGATAATCGATTACTTATTGATAATTTTTCCCTTAAAACCTTTTTCAATTAATCGTTGATTATTGCTCGATTTAAAACCAAACCGGACCACCTGTTAATTGAATAACCACAACACATCCAACAATTTAACTAAATCAAATTGATAACTACCATAAATCATTACCTTTGAATAATCAGGAACCCATTTGAATCTGCTGTTAATCGCTTGATCTAATCTCCCCAAACCGAAGCACCTATTGAACCCCTGCAAATATTTCGATCGAATTAAAAAAAAAAAGAAACGGATAAGACTTAAAACAATTAGGTTTAGCTAAATGGATTGGGCAAGTAACTTGGGCTTCTTGATCAATTGGACTCATGATGGCTAAGCCCGTACCAATTTAAGGTATAAATTAGAGTTAGTTTTATTAATAGTTTTATTATTATTATTATTATTATTATTATTATTATTATTATTATTATTATTATTATTATTATTATTATTATTATTATTATTATTATTATTATTATTATTATTATTATTATTATTATTATTATTAATATAAGTATTATTATGATCATTATTATTATTATTATTAATAACACTAGTATTAATAATATCATTAAAATTATCATTTTTTAGTATTATTAAAGTTATTATTATTAAT
Organism: Rutidosis leptorrhynchoides; assembly: GCF_046630445.1. Taxonomy (NCBI): domain Eukaryota; kingdom Viridiplantae; phylum Streptophyta; class Magnoliopsida; order Asterales; family Asteraceae; genus Rutidosis; species Rutidosis leptorrhynchoides. The sequence goes on from NC_092336.1 coordinate 342,685,259, forward strand.
GTTTTCATTATTATTATTATTATTAAAAACTACCATTAATATCAAAATTAATTATTTTTTTAAATTATCATTTTATTTGGATCATCAAAACTATCACGTTTATTAAATCCAATTATTATTATATTTATCGTGATCATTATTACTAAGAGTATCAATATGACAAATCTATCATTTTTTTTATCATCATTATTATTATTATTACAAATATATTAATATAAAGTTTTAATACATGATATGATATTTCTAAAACACCAATATAGGATATTTATGGTAAATGACATATCATACACTTTAAATCTTATATATATATTCGAAACACCATATTCACCCTCATTGCCAGGATATCCCACAACGATTATATTCTATCCACAATTCTAGAACTTATTCATCTGCTCATTCCGACCGACAATCACTCTAGAATAATAGAAGAAGTCAATGAACTTCGCGCCCGAGTTGTAGCCTTGAAAAATATGGTGCAAAACGTACCAGCTTCAGCAACATCAATGGCACCAATAGTACCACCAACATCAACACCAGTACCATCAAAAATCCATATCTCAATATCACCATCTGTACTTCGAGTGTGATCTTCGTTCTACGTATCGTTCTACCTCATTTATCTTCGTTCGACATGGCGAATATGTAATCTCTAATGTTTTAGGGATTATTTATTATAGTTCCAATCGAAAACTAAATGAGTTTAATATTATGTTAACTCATTAAATCCATTATTACATCTGAAGAAAATATATTTGTATGTATATTTTCATAAAGATTGTAATAAAAAAAAAATATTTCGTACAAACTGTTAATGATGAAAATATTTTAACGGGTAGGTAATACCCGAGGAATATTTAGATTTCACATTAATATGTTACATTGTACATTCTTCGAATTTGATTCAACAGTCATTTACTATCCTACTTACATCTACAAGATATACGTATCCGTTCACCAAAGAATAACTATTTTCATTCAAATTTAATTTCATATTTTGAAAGGACCCGTTCATATACATTATAAACGATTCACAATAGTTGATTACATCGCGAGGTATTTGACCTCTATATGATACGTTTTACAAACATTGCATTCGTTTTTAAAAGACAAACTTTCTTTACATCAAAAATTGACGGCATGCATACCATTTCATATTACATCCAACTATAATTGACTTAATATTAATCTTGATGAACTCAACGACTCGAATGCAACGTCTTTCAAAGTATGTCTTGAATGACTCCAAGTAATATCCTTAAAATGAGCTAATGCACATCGGAATATTTCTTTAATACCTGAGAATAAACATGTTTTAAAGTGTCAACCAAAAGGTTGGTGAGTTCATTAGTTTATCATAATCCATCATTTCCGTAATAGTAATAGACCACAAGATTTCAGTTTCTATAAATATCCGTACACTCGCAAGTGTATAAAAGTATTCTATAAGTTGTAGGCACCCGGTAACAAGCCTTAACGTTCATGTTTTACCCTCTGAAGTACACCAGATCAGGTGTGTTTAAAATAACCTCGAAGTACTAAAGCATCCCATAGTCAGGATGGGGTTTGTCAGACCCAATAGATCTATCTTTAGGATTCGCGCCTACCGTACATAGACAAGTAGTTTAATGTTACCAAGCTAAGGGTATATTTCTGGTTTAAACCCACATAGAATTAGTTTTAGTACTTGTGCCTATTTCGTAAAACATTTATAAATCAGCGCATGTATTCTCAGCCTAAAAATATATATAAAAAGGGAGCAAATGAAACTCACAATACTGTATTTCGTAGCAATTATGTATATGACGGCACTGAACAAGTGCAGGGTTTGTCTCGGATTCACGAACCTATATTAAGTATATATATTTATATGTTGGTCAATATCTGTCTAACAATTTAGGTCAAGTCGTAGTGTATCACAATCCTAATGCTCGAGACCGACATGCAAAAGTCAACAAGAGTCAACTTGACCCAAAATAACTTTCAAAATCTATACATGTTTATTATATAACTTATATATAGTAGTTTTATATATTTAAATATATTTATCAGATCTTATTATACTAAATAATACAAGTCATTTATTAATAAATAAAAATTTATATTAAAATTCATATATGATAAAATTATACTTTTATATATCTCAAGTAATAAAATTTATAAAATTCACTTAATATCATAAAAATATAGTGGTATGTATTATTAATGTAATTACATTACATGTGGTAAAAATATCTTTGTACGCATATTTATTTGATAAAATAATATTGATAATAATAATAATAAAATGATAGTTTCAATAAAAATATTAATTTTTAGTAATAAAGATAATTTTAGTAATAACATCAATTGATAACTGTTATAATAATCGTTTTAATAATAATATTAAAATTAATGATAATTCAGTTGACCATATCTTTTAATCCGTTCATCGAAACCACACGATTTCTAAATAAAAAGTTATTAATTTTTTTTTTCAACTTTTCAATGACATGCATATCATATAACTTATCTCAGTAGCATATGTATCAAATTCGTGATTTATCATAAACTATTTAACGACGAAACTAAGCATACAAACATGCATAATCATATATACTCGAGCACTAGTCAGGGATACACTATTAATATATAAAAGATAAGATATGAATGCTCACGTATCAATATTGTGATTCAATATTGCAGGAAAGTACGTAGACGCAACGAAAATGATAAACGTTAGGTTGACCTCACGAGCAATACCCTCGATCAATACCCATAACCTTCATAGCTATAACCCATAATTTCCTTAGCTATATCCCATTTGAAAACTTATTTTGAAATCGTCTGAATATAACTCCGTCGTAGTATTTTATGTATACTAATAATATCTTGAAATAGTATTAAGTAAATATATATATATGTAATTCGATTGAGAGAGTTTAGAGAAATATATTTTCAAGTTTCTATGAAATAATGAAACATATTGAATTCTATTTATAATAGATTTTTGAATTATTAAAGTATGAATTATTAAAGTGAATTATTAAAGTATGAATTATTAAAGTGAATTATTAAAGTATGAATTATTAAAGTGAATTATTAAAGTATGAATTATTAAAGTTAAAGTAAAGTAAAAGTAAAGTAAAGGTAAAGTTATAGTATAGTAAAAGTATAAAACTATGTACGTATAATACGCGTATAAAAATATATAATATTAATTTAAATCGTTATATATATTTAATAAAATAAAATATAAATATCGTTATCTTTATCATACTGGTTAAGTAATGAGTTGTCAAAAAGAATAGATTTCTTAAATCACAGTGGACCTCATAACATAGGCCCGTAATCATATCATAATGTATCTGATAATTCAATCATTTGATATTATCTATTAATTCTGTCGATAAATATATCGAAACAAATATGTTCATGTAACGTATCATATATCTAATACTTTGTTAATGTTTTCGGTTAATATTATATATTATATATACATATCTATATACACATAATTGTTCGTGAATCGTCGAATACGGTCAAAGGGTAATTGATTACATGAATGTAGTTCCAAACTTTTTAAGATTCAACATTACAAATTATGCTTATCGTGTCAGAAACATATAAAGGTTAAGTTTAAATTTGGTCGGAAATTTCCGGGTCGTCATATATTTGGATTTTGATTTACCAGAATCCAACAAGTGGCATAATGAAGATATAATGGGCACAATAAAAATTGATTAGAAACAGACCAATTAACAATATGAAATCTTGTTAAGAAACCACGCTAACAAGATCCTAGCTAACTGTTCCTAGAAACTGTTAATTCTGTATCACAATTTATTTTATCGCAATTTATTTATCGCAATATAATTATCGAAATTTATTTATCGCAGTTTATTTATCGTAATTTATATTTTCGCAATTTTATTTATCGTCATTTAATTTCTGTTATTTACTTTACGTATTTTATTTATCGTCATTTAATTTTTGCTATTTATTTTACGCACTTTAAATATCGGGAGACGTATACAAGGTTTTGAATTATCATATCGACACATCTATATATATTATTTGGAATCACCATAGACACTCTATATGCAGTAATGATCGAGTTCTCTATACAGGGTTGAGGTTGATTCTCAAATAATATATATAGTTTGAGTTGTGATCGAGTCTGAGACGAATACGGGTCACGATACGTATTAATTAATTCGAATATTATATATTAAACTATATATGAATTATTGAATTGCTAACTGTGGACTATCAACTGTGGACTACCAACATTGGACAATTAAAATGAATTAAAATATTGACTATAACATATGAAACTAAATAATTCTTCAAGTTTGCCACTTGATTTCATCTTAAACTTCATTTGAATCTTGACGATTCCAATCTGCGTTCAAAGATTTCATAATTCTTGAAAACACCTCAATCGAGAGGATGAACCAACCGCACTTCATCTACAGAAGGAAAGAATTATGCACATAATTATGCACCTGAAAAACTCATGGAAATTGAGTGAACATTTAACAAGTATCTGTGTTAGCTTCTTTGGCATAGTCATTATCGAAAATAACTTTTTAACTACTCTTCAAATTAGCCAATTTTGTCACAGCTCCAGCAAATCCACATCGACCTTTCATTCGAATAAGTCTTATTATAACCCTGATGTATGCAAATGCCCTTTCGTCATTGTTACCGGATCACCTTTTATATTCCGCCACAATAGCAGTAAACTTACCAACAACTTCATTGATCTTTTACTTTTCGAAAAATCATTATATTTATCGAAACCCTATCATATACTCATCCGCATTTTGTAAACAAGAATTGCCATACCAATTATTGAGAATTAGCAATCAGTATTTTGAAATCTCACAGCAAGTCTACATCAACAATTATATGTAAACTTATAACATTTATCTCTTAGAATTATAATCTTCAATTATGAAATTCTGAAAAGCACCCAGTCTACAAATCAATACCACAAATTCTGGAAAAGCTGAATACAGCAGCAAAAGCTTTATACGACCTTACCCGTCGAAAGTTTGATGATAAAGAATGGAGTATTGGAAACACTCAATAGAAAATTTAGTACCGAAAAGCGGATTATGCGAAACTATGAAGGAAGCCGTGAACAAATCACAAAGAATAAGTTTGACTTCAAAGAATCCAAATAATTTAATGCCTGCTGAAGTCTTTAGAGAATATCTTGCTCCTTACTCTAGACTCTTGCGGACAAATTTTTCTTCACCATCCTTCGATATTAGAAATTCCAAGATATCATCGTATCTTTCATTATAAATATCCTCCATATTTCTGAAGATATTTTCATAACTATTCTTATCTGAAATCAATAATCTCTTCGTGCTATCAGTGTTACATCATATAGAAACTGTTAGTTTCTATATTCTGTAAACTTTCGAGCTTAAAATATGAATGTTGTTGAAGTAATGTTGGGAACTGATGCATGAGTTAGTATAATATAATGACACTTGATCAACGTGATTATATTATAGTAAGTCATGCTGAGTTTCTAAATGGAACATGATAATTCACAGATTATAACGTCATCATGTGTCATGTTACATAACCCTTTCATTCTGCTTAACATCTGAACATATCAATAAAGTATATTCTTAATAGTTCTATTCTCAGTGATTTTGGTACTTTGACAACTCAAATCGTGCCATTACGTTCTTTCTTGTTTAGAACATTAAGTCCATTCAAAACTCCATACTTACGAATTCTGGACCATTACTCGCTTTACTAGAGGTCGAGAAGAGAAAAAAAGGCAAGGAGCTCCAAAATATAAGAGAAAATATAAAGCCCAATAACCACACGGAGGTTACAAACCATGGATATTAATACGAATAGCAATATAAAGACACGGTATAATTAAGAATAGAATCACCCCAAAGTAATAATAGAAGGAAACAAATTTTTCTGGTGGAAGATTGGAAAGAAGGATGATGGAAATGATAATTAGGAAAATATCAAGTATTAGAACTGGATTAAGCATTTTCACAATCTTTTGGATGTATGAACTAAGAAATAAAGTATAGGAATTGTGAGAATAATGGGACGAAAGAGTTTAATTTATAATGGAAATATCAGACAGAGTAATCCAGGCAGATCACCGTATTTAATTATAGAGATCTTAATCTCTTTATTCGCCGAAGAACCAAATCCCTCAAATTTCGAAGATTTTCTTTAAATCCCTTGAATTCCAGAATTCAACCCTGACTCTGTCAAAAGTTAAGATGAATCTTTACTTTCCTATTTCACTCTTTGGTGATAGCTTCATTCGTACTCTTTGAATAATCGAATTATTTTTATCGATATTACTCAATGATGATAAAACTCAATTTATCAACTCATATTCGTCATGAAAACATTTTTATTGTTAGCCATGACCACCTCACTCAAATTTCGGGACGAAATTTCTTTAACGGGTAGGTACTGTGATGACCCGGGAATTTTCGACCAAATTTAAACTTAATCTTATATGATTTCGACATGATAACCAAAGTCTGTAATTTTGAGTCTCGAATATTTTGGAACTATTTCATGATACCAATTGATCTTTGACCATTTCCCGACGATTCACGAACCATTGTGTGTAAATAAATATGTAAATATATATATATATATATATATAAATATATATATATATATATATATATATATATATATATATATATATATATATATATATATATATATATATATATATATATATAAGTATATATAATAATTTGAAAAATAATTTGTAAAGTAATATATATATATATATATAAATATATATATATATATATAAGTATATATAATAATTTGAAAAATAATTTGTAAAGTAATATAAGATATAATAAAAATTATTATTAAAACATATTTATATTTAAAATGTATCTTCGAAAATAATTGTTAAATGATAGTAATTACATACATTTATGCTTGTGAACTCTTTTCCAAAACTCTATAATTTGATTACTATCACCATTGCATCTCCAAATAGAATTGATGTTTATATATATACCTACTCCACTCCCGATTTATTTTTATTCTATCAACTTTACACATGTGTGGTTTTTAAAAGGAATTGCAAGTTGGTAGTAATATGAATTATTTAATCAATACTTTACATTAAGATAATTTGATTAATTTGGTGGAAAACTCACATGTTGGCATAATGGTTAATCATCGATCGTTTATTAAAGTATAATGTAACTACTTTCCAAATTATGTTTACTTTTGTCTTTCATCACATTTAATTATATTATATGTATATACTTCCGTGAATTGATTTCCAGATCATTGCTTTTTCTTTTTAATCCTAATCTAATTAATATGATTATATATAAACAATGGATATATGACATACTAATACACACAAGACATCTTTCCTTTTCTCAATCACTTTCCATTTGATATTTACGAAACAATCAACTAACAAATCCAATTGCAATTCAATCATCTACACTACTACCTACTATTGCTAATTGACATCCCACTAATCTTGTTTCTTTCTCTTTTCTGTGTTCTATCAAGTCAAAGTATCATTTTCAATTACAACTACACCACCATTTGTATAGTTATAGAGATGAATGATAATGATAATTATTTAATGTACGGTACTATTTTTTTTTTTTACTAACATGGCAACAATTGCATATATGCTAACTGCACACACCTTCCATATTTTGAGCCAAGGACCATCGATTATCATCACCACTAACCCACCGTCCCTATCTCTCTTTGTATCCCTTCCACTCTCTCTAAAAAGATTTGATCATGAAACACCCATATGACCACCACCATTCAAGTAACCATCTACCACCTTACACACATATTCGATTCATATTCTTACTTCGATACTTCTTCAGCCGATGCCCAAGTCAAACGAGAACCATCACAACCACTCCATCAATTTTGCTGCTATCCTTGTGCTACTACAACCACGTACGTTTCTGTCTAAAGTCCAAACTAGTCAGCCCAAGATTGAAACACATATAACTTTCTTGCAGTCGTGAACTATAAAAACAACCAACACCCTTACTAAACTACTTCTCGAACCTTTCTGTTTTCTTCAAAATCCACCATCAAACGAACCATATAAACCTCGACTGCTATTTGAAAAAGGAAACAGAAATTTAAAAGAAACAAATAATCATAATATTCGACAATTTCTATATTGTGAGTTCTATTCAATTTCTTCATAAACCTACACCTCATATCACTCAATTGATGAACATCAACACTTTATGTGATCAAATTCATGAGTATTAACAACAACATAACAGTTACAAATCAGCAAAAAGTATAAACAACCCTTTTAGCTAACTATTGATCATGTTCTGGCTTTTGTTTAATCTTATTCTACCTGCAATACTTAACCCAACAAACTGGTTACTGTTGCTATTCGATTGCCTTATTTTTCTACTACAACCATCAAACCCACAATCACAACCATCTTCTACATCTGCAACACATAAGATTTCGAATTCCAATTTCAAACCTGTGAAGGACTATCTTGCTCCTGTTCTTGTCGTTTCCAGTCACTTGCTATTGTTTCAATCATACTCGTTTTCAACAAATACGATAATCGATTACTTATTAATAATTTTTCCCTTAAAACCTTTTTCAATTAATCATTGATTATTGCTCGATTTAAAACCAAACCGGACCACCTGTTAATTGAATAACCACAACACATCAAACAATTTACCTAAATCAAATTGATAACTACCATAAATCATTACCTTTGAATAATCAGGAACCCATTTGAATCTGCTGTTAATCGCTTGATCTAATCTCCTCAAACCGGAGCACCTATTGAACCCTTGCAAATATTTCGATCGAATTAAAAAAAAGAAACGGATAAGACTTAAAACAATTAGGTTTAGCTAAATGAATTAGGCATGTAACTTGGACTTCTTGATCAATTGGACTCTTGATGGCTAAGCCCGTACCAATTTAAGGTATAAATTAGAGTTAGTTTTATTATTAGTTTTATTATTATTATTATTATTATTATTATTATTATTATTATTATTATTATTATTATTATTATTATTATTATTATTATTATTATTATTATTATTATTATTATTATTATAAGTATTATTATGATCATTATTATTATTAATAATAATAACACTAGTATTAATAATATCATTAAAATTATCATTTTTTTAGTATTATTAAAGTTATTATTATTAGAGTTTTCATTATTATTATTATTAAAAAAAACTACCATTAATATAAAAATTAATTATTTTTTTTAAATTATCATTTTATTTGGATCATCAAAACTATCACATTTATTAAATCCAATTATTATTATATTTATCGTGATCATTATTACTAAGAGTATTAATATGTCAAATCTATCATTTTTTTATCATCATTATTAATATTATTACAAATATATTAGCATAAAGTTTTAATACATGATATGATATTTCTAGAACACCAATAAAGGATATTTATGGTAAATGACATATCTTACACTTTAAATCTTATATATATATATATATATATATATATATATATATATATATATATATATATATATATATATATAAGTTTTAAGAATGTAAAATATATAAATGAACATAGTTAATAAATTATTAATATAAAAAGTATATTAATATATTAATAATATAAATATAAAAACTGGTTAATCATCATCATGTGTTTTAATAAAATATACAATTGATACAGGTTCGTGAATCCGAAGCCAACCCTATACTTGTTCAATGTCGTTATATGTATTTTTACTACAAAATACAGTATGGTGAGTTTCATTTGCTCCCTTTTTAAATGCTTTTGCAATATATATTTTTGGGACTGAGAATACATGCGCTGCTTTTATAAATGTTTTACGGAATAGACACAAGTAATCAAAACTACATTATATGGTTGGATTATTAACCGAATATCGCCCTTCAAGTCTGGTAACCTAAGAATTTTGGGAAATGGCCCCTGATTGACGCGAATCCTAAAGATAGATCTATGGACCTTGACAAGTCCCATTCGGGGTACGAATGCTTTAGTACTTTGAGATTATTATTAAACAGACGAGAGGTTCTATTTGGAGATATTCTATGCATTAAAGTTAACGTCGGTTACCAGGTGTTCAATTCATATGAATGATTATTTTTGTCTCTATGCATGGGACGTATATTTATGAGAAATAAAAATCTTGTGGTCTATTAAAATTATGAAATGATTATTTATGATAAACTAATGAACTCACCAACCTTTTGGTTGACACTTGAAAGCATGTTTATTCTCAAGTACGAAAGAAATCTTCCACTGTGCATTTGCTCATTTTAGAGATATTACTTGGAGTCATTCATAACATATTTCAAAAGACATTGCATTCGAGTCGTTGAGTTCATCAAGATTATTATTAAGTCAATTATAGTTTGATATATTATAAAATGGTATGCATGCTGTTAACTGTCGATGTAATGAAAGTTTGTCTTTTAAAAACGAATGCAATGTTTGTAAAATGTATCATATAGAGGTCAAGTACCTCGCGATGTAATCAACTATTGTGAATCATTTGTAATCTAAATGGACTTCGTCCGGATGGATTAGGAAGGGTCATGAAAAGCCGAACATGAAAGTTCGTCCCATCATTAATCCTAACACATTAACATACCCTAAGGTCACCAAATATGGTCACAAAGTCGGACCAAACCTGGTTCATATCAATATCACATTTCAATCTTAACAAAATACCATTTTGATCATATCTAGGGCTCTGGAAATTGAAACGACTTGAATTCAGAGTCTAAAATTAATGTCTTGATGAGAGGAACTCATCTAGATACTTTATTTTCACTTTTATATCAGTCATAAATCCAGAATTGAACAAAAAGCTGCTGTCTCAATTAAATCAAACCGGAAACATATGTATTTGAGTAATTCTACGCATACAAACATCATTACAACAACAAGTAATCATCATACTATTAAAATAGACACCAAAAACAGAAAAATAATGAAAAATTAAAAGTTCTAGGGTTAGGGTTTATACCCTAATCGAGAAACAAGTGATAGAATCGTGTAGAGGATGATTAGTAGAACGCGTTTATGTATAACAATGGATGATCCAAGCCTTGATTTGAAGCAAGATGATGATGATGATGGTGGTTAGGGGAGACAGCCAAAGGGAGCAAAAAGAAGGAGAAGAGAGAAAACTTGATAATTAGGTTTAGATAATTTTGATGAAGTGAAATTGAAATAAAAAAAAATGAAAAGAAAAGGGAGTACTTCCCTCCCTTTCTTCGGCCGAAATTGGGATGGGGTGGGCCCCATAGTGGGTCAAGTTGATAAATGGAAGAAACCTTGTGGCCCGAATGCCCGAACGAAACCAGAAACGCGAAAACATGCTTACGCGATTAAAAATTCGGAGAGATAACGAATACGCGACAAAAAATAAATATAAATACTACATATAATTATATGATCTTAAAATATCATATTTAAAATAATTAGGATTTAAATATCTCAAAAACTCGACCGTTGGTTTGAAAACCGAAAAGATTCGCCGGATGGAAATCCGCGACACGTAGAAACGTATAACTTAAAATATGAATACAAATTGAATACAAATATTCACATAACACATAATAATTAATATATTTATTATTACAAAGATAATAATATAGGTCATGTAAATGACGTGGCACAAATAACAGTTAACGGTCGATAAATAATTAACGATAAAAGATAACGAAAAAAGTAAGGTCGTGACACTTGCTCTTTATCTACACCTAAGTACTCTGCAATGAGAGTAACAAAAATACCTCCTCTTATAATACTTCCTTCTTGCATACCCTCAACAACTTTAGACAAATAGTGGCCAACGTAATAAGGAATATTAACAAAGCTCCTCGGGTCTCGAATACACTTAAGATAGAATAAATCGTTTTGGGTCATTTTCTCCTTGTTTCTACACCGTTGTGTAATCGAGTTTGCAAAAAATCTATGTATTAACCGGAGTTCTGCCCTGTCAATATATAAATAGGAGTGTCTTCCACCCCGCGTAAACTCCCTAAATCTTAACATACGCCTCCATATGGCGTCATTGTCAAAATTCCTATCTACTCTCTCACCTTCAACAATTAAACTATTACAATCAGGTGTATTAATTTCAGCGGGGGTGTAGATTAATAAAGCTCTAGCCATGTCCAACATGGGCATCCTGTACATTCTACTGCCTAACATAAATCTAATAAAACTCTTATCTCCTAACATAGTAACCAGATTATTTAACTCTATAGTGCTAAGAAATTCAACACACCATTCTCTATATATAGTTCTACGCGTGGTAAATAGGCGGATCCAATTGTTAAATGTTGAGTTACCATACCTCTGAACTAGTAAACCTCTAACCGAGCCGGCTAGGTCAACCCCTTCCAAAGGCTCCCAATCGATTACCCGAGGCATTTCAATATTTTTGTGGTAATGGATGTGCATTTTATAACGACCCTCATTTTTCCATTCTATATTTTTCCATATTAAATGCCCAATAATATAATTAAACTTAACGATTAAACTTTAATTAACGATTGTTAAGCATTAAGAATTTTAAAATATAATAATTAATAACTTTGTGTAATAAATGACAAGTTAATAAAAAGATAAAAATAGTGAGCTTATTAATTTTTGTGAATAAAATAAATAACCTTAAACCTTGTACACTTAAATAATTAAACTTGGATAATTAAGGAATCATTTAAGCTAATCTAAAGTACAAGGACTAAAGTGAAAAAGTTCCAAACCCTAATTCTCCTAACCCTAGCCGAAAATTTGATGGGAAAATTACCCTTTTGCCCTCCCAAATTTTGGCTCAAGCAACCCCCATCACCTCTTCATTAATCTTGACTTGTTCCCAAAGTAATTCCTAATTAAACCCTAATTCTAGAATTCTCTAATCTTTCCTATAAATAGAGGCTTAGGCTAAACCTTTTTCTTGTACCAAATCATAACTACAATTCTCTCCCAAAATCTCCCTCCATCTCTCTAATTTTCGGCCAAAACCGAAAATCCCGACCACCACCATCGAAAATCATCAAGATCTTCAAGGGTTTTCAAGTGATCTTCAAGTTGTTCATCGTGTTCTTCGTGTTCTTCGAAGATCTTCAAGGGTGTTCTTCAATCTTCAAGGGTGTTCTTCAATCTTCAAGTGATTCGATCTTCATCTTCAAGTGTTCATCAACTTTTCTTGTTAATCTTCATTAATCTTCATCAAGGTAAAACCCCAGATCCAAACTTTTAAATTTCATCTTGTTAATCCATGTTTATGTTCATGTTCTTAATCATATTCATAATCATATTCATGTTGTAAAAAAAAGAAAAAAATATATATATACATATACATATACCTACGGTTCTATATAAAAAAAAGAATTTTTGTGTTTGATCTTTAAACCCTAGATAATTGTTAGAAGATTTGTTAATGTTTAAAAAAGGTAACAAGATATATACATACAATAAATAGATACACCATGCATATTTGTAAGAAAAAAAATAAAAATACTATATATATATATATATATATATATATATATATATATATATATATATATATATATATATATATATATATATATATATATATATATATATATATATATATATATATACATGGTTTATATATATACATATACATATTAAAATATTAAAACCCTAACTAATTAAACCTAACCCTAATTTATTAAACCCTAATTTAATAAAACCCTAATACATTAATTAAACCCTAATCATTTATTTATTACTAAACCTTAATCATTAAATACTACTTTAATTAATTAAACCTAATTAATTAATAAAACCCTAATACTACTTATACTATATTACTAATACTACTTAACACTTATACACTTATATTATTACTAACACATATAATATACTACTACTTATATTATATTATATGATTCCGTTAGTCATTCACGATAACGTGCAATTACTCGAACGTCAACGCTACTTAAGGCCTAGGGTGATCCTTGGTACCACTATGGGACGGTTGTGGATTACGAATGCCAAACTTAGATTTTGGTCAAGAAATCCTGGGCCAACCGGTAACAATTGGTCATTCTAGTGACTCGACGGTGGCATAGATGTTTGGGTATGGTCCACAATATCAACCCAACTATAGTAATTATACACCTAGTTATCTTCACACTTAATAGGTGGTAGACTTATTACGGACAACCCACTAGTGTTCGACATTAACTTACTAAAAGTGGAAACTTGCTAAAAATAGAAACTTACTAGGAATGGAAACTTAGTAAAATGAACTATGCTTAAAACACTTGCATACATAAATTTGGGCAAAACACTTAACTACTCTTAAATGTCATTAGGTTGACTTTCTGCTCATCCATCCAAACTTTCTATTCCGAGGAATAACTCTCTCTCCTACTTACTAAGGTGAACTCATAGCCCCTCTCTTTATTGCTAGCAAACTTATTTAACTTTTTGGGGTGAGACACATGCTACTTTTACTTTTTACAATTTAGACACAAGTACCAACTGTTAAACTATGCTATACCCAGCTATGTCCGACTAAGTCCCTACAGTGATATTTTTAATTGCTCGTTAAATGCATTCTTAATTATTGGGGGTAGGCCTATCGGGAGTAACATCTCCGATACATATGACCAAGTCATTGTATTACTTAATAATGAAATTAAACCGACAAGTATAGACATAACTTGTCTTTGGGGCAAACTTTGAACGTTTAGTCTAAATATCACGAATTGGCATAACTTTTTGATCCCTACGAGATCAATTTTATAAACTAAATCTTGTGGTCTAAAACAACGGTCAAACATTTTTGTTAAACCTATGAACTTCACTCAACCTTTTTGGTTGACACTTTAGCATGTTTGTCTCAAGTGCCGATTGATCAAGCTTATTTACTTACTGCTTATGTGATGCTACTTGGACTTAGGATCAAGAGATATCGCATTTATTATTCTTGCATTTGAAACAATTACTTTATTGTAATTTCCATTAATGTAATGACATTTATTTTCCGCTGTGTACTCAATAAAGTTTATCTTTATCATTTAGTATTGTTCGAGCATTTCCCTTCGTGTGACCATTTCCCTCATTTATGAAATTTTTCAAGATGTCTCGCTCTTCTTTTTACTGCGAACTTTGATTTTTCTTTACCAAAATGTATTTTATTATGATTGTTCCTGAGTTCTTTTCTCACTTCATCACATCTGCCTCTTATTACCGACACCAGGTCACTCGGGATGGTGTCATTATTACATTTAGCAATCAAAGCGTGTAGCATTAGACCATGGTTCAAATCAAAGGAATTCTTCATCTCGTAAAACCTAAAAGAAATAAAAATTCAGAATGAGGGGAGAAGACTAGTTCTTTAGGGTCTGCTAGGGAAAGACCATTCGGATTCCATTATCGAGAACTACAGGAAAACAAAAAATCTAACTCTAGACATCATTTATATTATTTCTTAGAACATTTGAATCTCCCCACACTTAGATAGCTGTGGTGTCGAAATTGTGATTAACTTCATCGTTCATTTCAATTGGACCATCAACAACTTGCATATCTTTGACTTTTGCTTCAAACAATTTGTTGATTTCCTTTGTAACATTCACAAATTTAACTAACATCGTCTTTTCTTTAGGCGACAAATTAGATACTAATCCGTTGCATAACTTAAAGTTCCCCTTAATCTTAGCATCTTGAATCCGTTTATAAAGTTTCTTCATTAAACTGTTAAAAACGGGTTCATCTAATTTTGTATCAACAACGGGGTTCTTTGTTATTTGGTCATTATTGGGTGTTGCTTCATCTTCCCCACACTTAGGTGTTTTTATTGGTTCAACAATTTTGGTTGGTGGAGATTTAAACTTTCGGTTCATAAAGGTGACCGATTTATCACCATCCCTAAGCATCATTCTACCTTCTCTTACATCAAAGAACGCCTTGGTGGTTGCTAAAAATAAGCGACTTAAAATTAGAGGAATATCAAGGTCTTCCTCCATATTAATAACTATGAAATTTTCAACAAAGTCAAACTTCCCACTTTAACATGTAAATTATTGGCTATTCCAACCGGATGTTTAATGGTTTGATCAAATAATTGAACACCTATTCTGGTTGGTCTTAATTTACCCACACCTAATCTTTTATATAAGGAAAGAGGCATAATATTCGTACTTACTCCTAAATTTGCGAGCCCATTATACATAGCACCATCATTAAGCAAGCAAGAAATGATAAATTCACCTGGGTCTCCCACTTTAGTAAGTAGAGTTGGTTTATTAACCTTTTTCGGGTGCTCTTTTCTTGGTTCTTTCACTTCTACATGAACTTCTTGTTCATATTTTACCCCTTTTCTTGGAATGGGAGGTTTATATAGAAATTCTTCTTCATCACTCCAATTTGAAGCTTCCGCATCTTCCAATTTTGGTTTTTCATCTGTCGTTGACAACATATTTATGTTTTCATTCTGAGGGTTTTCTTTGAAGGTTTTTTGTATGCCCTAGAGACATTAAATTAATGTGGATAATATGTTATGATCCAAGTCGGGTCATACCCAATAACAAACTTACCTATACCTTATACGTATTTGATCTTAACGATTGGATCATTAAACAAATACGTGACACTTGGATTTTAGAAAATCGGGTTTCTAAAATATTATCACTTGAGATAAATTATTTGGATAATTTATATATGATATGGATTTAGTTATTTATAGGTTTAAATAACTATATTGTGTTATGTTTTATAAATGGTTTATAAGAATATGAAAGTAACATAAATATATATATGGTTTTATACAAGTATTATATAAATTGAAACATTTTATATAAACACAACTTGAGTGGCAGATTTGGGACTCCAAGTGAGTCCACCCATGCTTACTTTTGTTGCTTTCAACATAGCACAATTACATAGAGGCATGTCCCTTGACCAAAGAGATTAAACACATGCATACACATTCTCTCAAGTGAAAAACAAACAATAAAAATTAGCTTCCTGCTGACCATTCTGTCGTGAGTTTGGAGCAGCAAAAGGGAGTTTATTTTTGTTTTTGCAAGCTTGTTTTCAAGTGTCATTAAATCCTAACTAAAGGCTAGGGTGTTGGTGATAAGTTTGGGGTATAACAACTTGAGGTTTCATAGTTTTGAGGCTTCATTCATCGTCATCTCTTGACATAGCTGTTGTCCAAATTTCTTGGGTGCAAAAGGAGAGGGTTTCAAGCTTGGTTTTAAGGTGATTAAGAGTCTTAAATCATAACTCAATTAAGGGTGGTGTTGGAGCACAAAAGCTTAGGCTTTACACATTTGTTCATCATCTTCATCATCACTTATTAACCTCCTAACTTGGAGAAGGTATAATCTCAAAACATCTTTTTAAATTGTAAGCATATTTCATAACTTGATCCTCTTGGGATTTAACTTTAAATGGTTAAAGTATAACAAGTCTAAAATTGATAATTACATGCTTCCGCTCTAATTTAATTCTTAAATGGTTTTAAGATACATGAACTTGTTAAATCCCAACATTCTTTGGTGGTGAAATTATGATTAACTTCATTATCAACTTCCATCGGACCATGTATGTAAAGTTTAACTCTGTGACCATTGACTTTAATTTCAATTCTGTTTGAATTTATCAATTCTATTATTCCGTTTGGGAAAACTCTTTTGACTATGAATGGTCCAGACCATCTTGATTTCAATTTTCCAGGAAATAACTTGAATCTTGAATTAAAAAGAAGAACTCTGTCTCCTTCCTTAAATTCTTTTGAACTTCTGATTCTTTTATCATGCCATTTCTTCGTTCTTTCCTTATAGATTAACGAATTTTCATATGCATCATGTCTTATTTCTTCTAATTCGTTTAGTTGACTTAATCGTAGACTTCCGGCTTCATGCAAATCAAGATTACATGTCTTCAAACCCTAGAATGCTCTGTGCTCAATTTCTACTGGAAGGTGACATGCTTTTCCGTAAACGAGTTTAAAAGGTATGGTTCCAATTGGAGTTTTGTAGGCTGTTCGAAAAACCCAGAGTGCATCCTCCAATTTTATGGACCATTCCTTCAGATTTGATCCTACGGTTTTCTCTAGAATACGTTTTAATGCTCGGTTGGTATTTTCAACTTGTCCACTTGTTTGTGGGTGATAAGCGGTGGAGATTTTATGAGTTACTCCATATCTTTTGAGAAGTTTCTCAAGATGATTATTACAGAAATGAGTACCCCGATCACTTATTAAAGTGTTCGGTGTTCTGAACCTATCAAAAAGACGTTTTAAGAAGTTGACTACAACTCGTGCATCGTTAGTTGGGAGAGCTTGTGCTTCCACCCATTTAGATACATAATCAATGGCTACGAGAATGTTGATATTATTATGAGATTTTGGAAATGGACCCATAAAGTCAATACCCCAAATGTCGAATACTTCACATACTTGAATGACATTTTGTGGCATTTCATCACGTTGACTTATTTTTCCGGCCCTTTGACATGCATTACAGGATTTACAAAGAAGGTGCGCGTCTTTGAACATTGAAGGTGTGACGATCCGGAAATTTCCGATCAAATTTAAACTTTATCTTTATATTATTCCGACACGATAAGCAAAGTTTGTTAAGTTAAATCTCAAGAATTTTAAATTGTGTTCATTCATTCATTATAACCTCGACCAAATTCTGACGATTCACGAACCGTTATATATAAATAAATATGTATATATATGTATATATATATATTATAACTTAAAAATATTAATAAAGTATTAAACGTATAATACTTCACATGAACGTATTTGTTTCAATATGTTTATCGATGGAATTAGAAGATAATATCAAATGATTGATTTATCAGATACATTGTGATATGATTACGGGTCTATGTTATAAGGTCCACTGTGATTTAAGAAATCTATTATTTTTGAGGACATTCGGAAAATGGTAAAGTGATTTATAAGTAAGAACGTGGAGTGTAAATAACTTAGATGTTGGATATCGACAAGTTAAGTAACTCGACATTTTTCATTAAGATTATTTCATACATTTATTTAACCTTTGAACTTTATCGCATGCTTCACCAACAGACTGTAATTTAAAAACTTGAAACCTATTATGAAAATATATGATTTTACTTTTCTAAAACGTTTTATGATATAACGATTTCCATTATTTTAACCTTTAAACAAAATGCTTCTTAAATATATTTAGTTTTGGAAAACAAAATTACCATATTTATTTGATTTAGTTTCAAACGTACAAAAACGTTTTCAGTTTAAAAAAACTTTATTATTAAAACGTATATAACTTTTATAAATATCTAGAACCACTTTTAACAACTCATTACTTAACCAGTATGATATAGATAACGATATTTATATTTTATTTTATTAAATATATATAACAATTTAAATTAATATTATATATATATATATTTATACGCGTATTATACGTACATAGTTTTATACTTTTACTATACTTAAACTTTACCTTTACTTTACCTTAACTTTAATAATTCATACTTTAATAATTCACTTTAATAATTCATACTTTAATAATTCACTTTAATAATTCATACTTTAATAATTCACTTTAATAATTCATACTTTAATAATTCACTTTAATAATTCATACTTTAATAATTCACTTTAATAATTCATACTTTAATAATTCACTTTAATAATTCAAAAATCTGTTATAAATAGAATTCAATAGGTTTCATTATTTGATAGAAACTTGAAAATATTTTCTCTAAACTCCCTCAATCAATTTACATATATATATTTACTCCGTATTATTTCAAGATATTATCAGTATACATAAAATATTACGATGGAGTGCTGTCCGAGTGATTTCGAAATTGTTTTTCGAGCGGGATAGAGCTAAGGAAATTATGGGTTAAAGCTATGGAGGTTATGGGTATGGTTCGGGAGTACTGCTCGTGAGTCAAACTAGTGTTTATCATCTCCGTTGCGTCTACATACTTTTTCTGCAATATTGAGTCTCAACATTGATACGTTCGTGAATCCAAGGCCAACATTGCACTTGTTCAATGACGTCATATGTATTTTTACTACAAAATACAGTATTGTGAGTTTCATTTGCTCCATTTTATATATATTTTTGGGACTGAGAATACATGCGCTGTTTTTATAAATGTTTTACGAAATAGGCACAAGTACAAAAACTAATTCTACGTCGGTTTAAACCAGAAATATACCCTTAGCTTGGTAACATTAAACTACTTTTCTATGTACGGTAGGCGCGAATCCTAAAGATAGATCTATTGAGCCTGACAAGCCTCATCCTGACTATGGGATGCTTTAGTACTTCGAGGTTATTTTAAACACACCTGATCTGGTGTACTTCAGAGGGTAAAACATGAACGTTAAGGCTTGTTACCGGGTGCCTACAACTTATAGAATACTTTTATACACTTGCGAGTGTACATATATTTATAAACGGAAATCTTGTGGTCTATTAATATATTGAAATGATTGTTATGATAAACCTATGAACTCACCAACCTTTTGGTTGATATTTTAAAGCATGTTTATTCTCAGGTATTAAAGAAATCTTCCGCTGTGCATTAGCTCATTTTAAGGATATTACTTGGAGTCATTCATGGCACATTTTGAAAGACGTTGCATTCAAGTCATTGAGTTCATCGAGATTATTATTAAGTCAATTATAGTTAGATGTATTATGAAATGGTGTGCATACCGTCAATTTTCGTTGTAAAGAAAGTTTGTCTTTTAAAAACGAATGCAATGTTTGTAAAATGTATCATATAGAGGTCAAATACCTCGCGATGTAATCAAATATTGTGAATCATTTATAATGTATATGAACGGGTCCTTTCAGTTGGTATCAGAGCGGTGGTCTTAGCGAACCAGGTCTGCATTAGTGTGTCTAATTGATAGTCGTTAGGATGCATTAGTGAGTCTGGACTTCGACTTTGTCTGCATGTCAAAAGTTTCGCTTATCATTTTTGTCGGAAATCATCTGCTTATCATCTTTAGGAAATTACCTGCTCATTATTCTTAGTCTAGACACCTTTTACTGCATTGATTGCATGAATAAGTGTATAGACAAAATTCATATCTTAGCGTATCTGTTATTGTAGACCTTGCCTGATATCTCTCGTAAATTTCTCCGTATTTTAAGGGATCCTGGTACTATATATATCTATGCACATTATGCATTGAGAATACCATCCAACTATCAATTTCTGTCACTTAACTCTTCATACCAAAAATCT
The DNA here is from genome assembly GCF_046630445.1 of Rutidosis leptorrhynchoides. Lineage (NCBI taxonomy): Eukaryota > Viridiplantae > Streptophyta > Magnoliopsida > Asterales > Asteraceae > Rutidosis > Rutidosis leptorrhynchoides. The sequence goes on from NC_092336.1 coordinate 342,706,544, forward strand.
TTTCTGTGATCGCTTAAGATGGCCTCTAAGAATCGACCAAGTTCCTCTGACTCCGAAGACAGCGTGACAGGAGCACACCAACCAATCAACTATCGTGATTACTGGAGAAAATGGGGGTGGGTTCGCGATATACTCACCCTATGGAGAAGGGAAGAAGGTACTCCATATCATGAATCAAATCTACCACCTAACCTTGGAGTACTTGACCCGCTAACCGGCAAACCCGTTCGCAACACCGTTTATACCCTTTTTGCAAGAATTTTTTGTCTTGAGACTACCATTAACGGAACTAGAGAAGATATCCGACCTTTACCTCACACCGATAACCAACTAGGGTTAGTAGAAGAAGTTAAAGAACTCGGAGCTCGAGTGTTAACTTTAGAGAGCATGGTACACAATTTGCAAGCACCTGCAGTATCACCAACACCAGTAACATCACCAGCCTCAGCACCAACAGCACTAGTAGCACCAACAACAACATCCGCGTCACCAGCTTCGACATCTCATTCTGTACCTCGAGTATAATCATTGTTCTACATGACGTTCTACATCATTTATTTTCATTCGACATAGCGATTATGTAATCTCTAATGTTTTAGAGATTATATATTCTTGTTCTAACGGTAAATCAAATGAGTTTAATATCATATTGACTCATTAAATCCATGATTACATCCGAATAAAATATATAGGTATATATATATTTTTTTTCATAAAGATTGTAATTAAATATTCTTTCGTACAAACTGTTAATGGTGAAAATATTTTAACGGGTAGGTAATACCTGAGGAATATTTAGATTTCACATTAATAAGTTACATTGTATATTTTTCGAATCTGATTCAACAGTCATTTACTATCCTACTTACAACCATCGATATACGTATCTGTTCACCGCAGAATAATCATTTTCATCCAATTTTATATTTGAATTTTGACCTATCAGAATCCAACAAGTGGCATAATGAAGAAAACATTGGACAAAATAAAATTTGTTAGAAACAAACAAATTAACTATGAGAAATTTTGTTAAGAATTCACGCTAACTGTTCCTAGCTAATTGATTACATTTTATTTATCACAATTTATTTATCGTAATTTATATTCTTGCAATTTTATTTATCGTCATTTAATTTCTGTTATTTATTTTTACGCATTTTAAATATCGAGACACGTATACAAGGTTTTGACATATCATATCGATGCATATATATATATACATATATATATATATATATATATATATATATATATATATATATATATATATATATATATATATATATATATAATTTGGAATAACCATAGACACTCTATATGCAGTAATGCTGAAGTTAGCTATACAGGGTTGATGTTGATTCTACAATAATATATATACTTTGAGTTGTGATCGAGTCTGAGACATGTATACGGGTCACGATACGTATTAATTAATTCGAATATTATATATTAAACTATATATGAATTTTTGGACTGTTAATTGTGGACTATCGACTGTGGACTAATAACATTGGACAATTATAATGAATTAAAATATTGATTATAACATATGAAACTAAACAATTCTTCAAGTTTTCCACTTGATTTCATCCTAAACTTCATTTGTATCTTGACGATTACAATCTGCATTCAAATCTTTCATGATTCTTGAAAACACCTCAATCGAGAGGATAAACCAACCGCACTTCATCTACGGAAAAAAAGATCGATGCATATAGTTATGCACTTGAAAACACTCGGAACCTGAGTAAACATTTAACACGTATCTGTGCTAGCTCCCTGGGCGTTGTTATTACCGAAAATCACTTTGCAATTCCTTTTCAAAGTAGCAAATTTTGTCACAGCTCCAGCAAATCAACTTCGACTTTTCGTTCGAAACAACCATATCATAATTTTGATATATATGCGTGCTCTTTATTGTTACCGGGGAACCTTTTATATTCCACCATATTACCATCAACGTTTAATCATCTAAAAACACAATTCTCTTGAAACCACCTCGGATTGATAACCGATGACCCAGATATGGTAGCATTAAATGCAGAGAAAATAGCAAAATCGTAGATGGTCTAAACGGCCAAAAGTTTGATAATAAAGAATGGAATGTTGGGAACGCTCGATAGAAAATTTGGTACTGAAAAACAGATTGAGCTAACCATGAAGGAGACCAAGGACAAATACAAGGACCAAACCCTATATTCAAAGAATCTAAGTAATTCAGGATCCGATGAAATCTTTAGAGAATATCCTGCTTCGAAGTCATGTTAAAATCTTGCGGAAAATCTTTCTTCATCAACCTTCGATCTTAGAAATTCCAAAAATATCATCATAAATATCTTCGATATTTCTGAGGATATTTTCATAAGTATTCTTGTCCGAAATCATTTATCTCTTCGCGATATCAGTGTTATATCATAAAGGAAACTGTTTAGTTTCTAAAATCTGAAATCTTCAAGTTTGAAGTATGAATGTTTTTGAAGTAGTGTTGGGAACTGAAGCATGAGTTAGTATAATATAATGACACTTGATCAACGTGATTATATTACAGTAAGTCATGCTGAGTTTCTAATGAAACATGATGATTCACAGACCATAACGTCATCATGTGCCATGTTACGCGACTCATACATTCTATCTAATCTCTAAACATATCAAGAACATAATTTCTTGATAATTCTGTCTTTTCTCTTGAATTCTGGTAATTTAACCAATCAAGATCGTGCTATTACAATTTCTTCCTTAGAACATTAGTCATGTTCGTTCGAAACTCCATACTTACGAATTCTGAACCATTATTCGCTGACTTAAAGTCGAGAAGAGAAAACAAAAGGATGGAACTCCAAAATATAAAGGAAATAAAGAGGGTGGATTTATAATGAAATATCCGACAGAGCAATCAAAACAGATTATCGCATTTAACCAAAGACGATCCTATTCCTTAATCTCTGAAGAATCAAATTTTATTCAGATTTTAAAGATTTCTTTAAATCCCTTGAATTCCAGAAATCCACCGTGACTACGTCAAAAGTTAAATTTCTATCTCAAACTGTTGTGACAGCTACCCTAGTACGCTTCACATAATCGAATCGTTTTATCTACATTACTCAGTAATGATGAAACTCTATTTATCAACTCATATTCATCATGAAAATAGTTTTATGGTTAACCATGACGACCTTACTCAAATTTCGGGACGAAATTTCTTTAACGGGTAGGTACTGTAACGATCCGGAAATTTCCGATCAAATTTAAACTTTATCTTTATATTATTCCAACACGATAAGCAAAGTTTGTTAAGTTAAATCTCAAGAATTTTAAATTGTGTTCATACATTCATTATAACCTCGACCAAATTCCGACGATTCACGAACCGTTATATATAAATAAATATGTATATATATGTATATATATATATATATATATATATATTATAACTTAAAAATATTAATAAAGTATTTAACGTATAATACTTTACATGAATGTATTTGTTTCAATATGTTTATTGATGGAATTAGAAGATAATATCAAATGATTGATTTATCAGATACATTGTGATATGATTACGGGTCTATGTTATCAGGTCCACTGTGATTTAAGAAATCTATTCTTTTTGACGACATTCGGAAAATGGTAAAGTGATTTATAAGTAAGAACGTGGAGTGTAAATAACTTAGATGTTGGATATCGACAAGTTAAGTAACTCGACAATTTTCATTAAGATTATTTCATATTTTTATTTAACCTTTGAACTTTATCGCATGCTTCACCAACAGACTGTAATTTAAAAACTTGAAACCTATTATGAAAATATATGATTTTACTTTTCTAAAACGTTTTATGATATAACGATTTCCATTATTTTAACCTTTAAACAAAATGCTTCTTAAATATATTTAGTTTTGGAAAACAAAATTATCATATTTATTTGATTTAGTTTCAAACGTACAAAAACATTTTCAGTTTAAAAAGAACTTTATTATTAAAACGTATATAACTTTTATAAATATCTAGAATCACTTTTAACAACTCATTACTTAACCAGTATGATAAAGATAACGATATTTATATTTTATTTTATTAAATATATATAACAATTTAAATTAATATTATATATATTTATACGCGTATTATACGTACATATTTTATACTTTTACTATACTTAAACTTAAACTTTACCTTTACTTTATTTTTACTTTACCTTAACTTTAATAATTCATACTTTAATAATTCACTTTAATAATTCATACTTTAATAATTCAATTTAATAATTCATACTTTAATAATTCACTTTAATAATTCATACTTTAATAATTCACTTTAATAATTCATACTTTAATAATTCACTTTAATAATTCATACTTTAATAATTCACTTTAATAATTCAAAAATCTGTTATAAATAGAATTCAATAGGTTTCATTATTTGATAGAAACTTGAAAATATTTTCTCTAAACTCCCTCAATCAATTTACATATATATATTTACTCCGTATTATTTCAAGATATTATCAGTATACATAAAATATTACGACGGAGTGCTGTCCGAGTGATTTCGAAATTGTTTTTTGAGCGGGATAGAGCTAAGGAAATTATGGGTTAAAGCTATGGAGGTTATGGGTATGGTTCGGGAGTATTGCTCGTGAGTCAAACTAGTGTTTATCATCTCCGTTGCGTCTACATACTTTTTCTGCAATATTGAGTCTCAACATTGATACGTTCGTGAATCCAAGGCCAACATTGCACTTGTTCAATGATGTCATATGTATTTTTACTACAAAATACAGTATTGTGAGATTCATTTGCTCCCTTTTATATATATTTTTGGGACTGAGAATACATGCGTTGTTTTTATAAATGTTTTACGAAATAGGTACAAGTACTAAAACTAATTCTACGTGGGTTTAAACCAGAAATATACCCTTAGCTTGGTAACATTAAACTACTTGTCTATGTACGGTAGGCGCGAATCCTAAAGATAGATCTATTGGGCCTGACAAACCCCATCCTGACTATGGGATGCTTTAGTACTTCGAGGTTATTTTAAACACACCTGATCTGGTGTACTTCAGAGGGTAAAACATGAACGTTAAGGCTTGTTACCGGGTGCCTACAACTTATAGAATACTTTTATACACTTGCGAGTGTACATATATTTATAAACGGAAATCTTGTGGTCTATTAATATATTGAAATGATTGTTATGATAAACCTATGAACTCACCAACCTTTTGGTTGACACTTTAAAGCATGTTTATTCTCAGGTATTAAAGAAATCTTCCGCTGTGCATTAGCTCATTTTAAGGATATTACTTGGAGTCATTCATGGCATATTTTGAAAGACGTTGCATTCAAGTCATTGAGTTCATCAAGATTATTATTAAGTCAATTATAGTTAGATGTATTATGAAATGGTGTGCATACCGTCAATTTTCGTTATAAAGAAAATTTGTCTTTTAAAAACGGATGCAATGTTTGTAAAATGTATCATATAGAGGTCAAATACCTCGCGATGTAATTGAAATGTCCCGTTCTTATTGATTAAAAATGTTCCATATTAATTGATTTCGTTGCGAGGTTTTGACCTCTATATGAGACGTTTTTCAAAGACTGCATTCATTTTTAAAACAAACCATAACCTTTATTTCATAAATAAAGGTTTAAAAAGCTTTACGTAGATTATCAAATAATGATAATCTAAAATATCCTGTTTACACACGACCATTACATAATGGTTTACAATACAAATATGTTACATCGAAATCAGTTTCTTGAATGCAGTTTTTACACAATATCATACAAACATGGACTCCAAATCTTGTCCTTATTTTAGTATGCAACAACGGAAGCTCTTAATATTCACCTGAGAATAAACATGCTTTAAACGTCAACAAAAATGTTGGTGAGTTATAGGTTTAACCTATATATATCAAATCGTAACAATAGACCACAAGATTTCATATTTCAATACACATCCCATACATAGAGATAAAAATCATTCATATGGTGAACACCTAGTAACCGACATTAACAAGATGCATATATAAGAATATCCCCATCATTCCGGGATCCTCCTTCGGACATGATATAAATTTCGAAGTACTAAAGCATCCGGTACTTTGGATGGGGCTTGTTGGGCCCGATAGATCTATCTTTAGGATTCGCGTCAATTAGGGTGTCTGTTCCCTAATTCTTAGATTACCAGACTTAATAAAAAGGGGCATATTCGATTTCGATAATTCAACCATAGAATGTAGTTTCACGTACTTGTGTCTATTTTGTAAATCATTTATAAAACCTGCATGTATTCTCATCCCAAAAATATTAGATTTTAAAAGTGGGACTATAACTCACTTTCACAGATTTTTAATTCGTCGGGAAGTAAGACTTGGCCACTGGTTGATTCACGAACCTATAACAATATATACATATATATCAAAGTATGTTCAAAATATATTTACAACACTTTTAATATATTTTGATGTTTTAAGTTTATTAAGTCAGCTGTCCTCGTTAGTAACCTATAACTAGTTGTCCACAGTTAGATGTACAGAAATAAATCGATAAATATTATCTTGAATCAATCCACGACCCAGTGTATACGTATCTCAGTATTGATCACAACTCAAACTATATATATTTTGGAATCAACCTCAACCCTCTATAGCTAACTCTAACATTCACATATAGAGTGTCTATGGTTGTTCCGAAATATATATAGATGTGTCGACATGATAGGTCGAAACATTGTATACGTGTCTATGGTATCTCAAGATTACATAATATACAATACAAGTTGATTAAGTTATGGTTGGAATAGATTTGTTACCAATTTTCACGTAGCTAAAATGAGAAAAATTATCCAATCTTGTTTTACCCATAACTTCTTCATTTTAAATCCGTTTTGAGTGAATCAAATTGCTATGTTTCATATTGAACTCTATTTTATGAATCTAAACAGAAAAAGTATAGGTTTATAGTCGGAAAAATAAGTTACAAGTCGTTTTTGTAAAGGTAGTCATTTCAGTCGAAAAAACGACGTCTAGATGACCATTTTAGAAAACATACTTCCACTTTGAGTTTAACCATAATTTTTGGATATAGTTTCATGTTCATAATAAAAATCATTTTCTCAGAATAACAACTTTTAAATCAAAGTTTATCATAGTTTTTAATTAACTAACCCAAAACAGCCCGCGGTGTTACTACGACGGCGTAAATCCGGTTTTACGGTGTTTTTCGTGTTTCCAGGTTTTAAATCATTAAGTTAGCATATCATATAGATATAGAACATGTGTTTAGTTGATTTTAAAAGTCAAGTTAGAAGGATTAACTTTAGTTTGCGAACAAGTTTAGAATTAACTAAACTATGTTCTAGTGATTACGAGTTTAAACCTTCGAATAAGATAGTTTTATATATATGAATCGAATGATGTTATGAACATCATTACTACCTCAAGTTTAGTAGGTAAACCTACTGGAAGTGACAAGAAATGATCTAGCTTCAAAGGATCTTGGATGGCTTGAAAGTTCTTGAAGTAGGATCATGACACAAAAACAAGTTCAAGTAAGATTTTTGCTCGAATTAAGATAGTTTATAGTTATAGAAATTGAATCAAAGTTTGAATATGAATATTACCTTGAATAAGAAAGATAACCTACTGTATATAACAAAGGTTTCTTGATCTTAGATGATTACTTGGAATGGATTAGAAAGCTTGGAAGTAAATTAGTAAACTTGAAGGGATTTTTGAAGTATTCTTGAAGTGTTCTTCCTATGATGATTATAGCTTGATTCTTGAAGTGATTTTTGATGAAGATGATGATTAACTACTGAAAAATACGTTCATAATAGTGTGGGTGTGTTGAGAGAGAATTAGAAAGAGATTTGGAAGTGAAATGGAGTGAATGATGAGTGTTAATTGGTGAGTGGTGAGTGGGGTTAAAAGGAGTTCTAGTTAGTTGACTAGCTCATGGTAGAAGTTAAAATTGATTAGTCATACATGACATAATCAAGAGTGGAATCCCATGCTAGTTCCTATTGGTATATACCCATAGTAAGTACGTTTTGAAGCTGTGTATAATACGGGTAAGAATACGACTAGAATTCTTGATGAAAGAAAAGAATGGGAAAGTAACTGTAACCATTTTCGTTAAGTATGAGTGTTTTGATATATGTCTTGAAGTCTTCCAAAAGTATTTTAATACATCTAAATACACTACATGTATATAAATTTTAACGGAGTCGTTAAGTCATCGTTAGTCGTTACATGTAAGTGTTGTTTTGAAACCTTTAAGTTAACGATCTCAATTAATGTTGTTAACCCATTGTTTATTATATCTAATGAGATGTTAAATTATTATATTATCATGATATTATGATATATTAATATATCTTAATATGATATATATACATTTAAATGTCATTACAACGATAATCGTTACATATATGTCTCGTTTCGAAATCCTTAAGTTAGTAGTCTTGTTTATATGTATATAACTCATTGTTAATATACTTATGGAGATACTTACTTATCATAATATCATGTTAACCATATGTATATCCATATATATATATCGTCAAGTCGTTTTTACAAGTTTTAACGTTCGTGAATCGCCGGTCAACTTGGGTGGTCAATTGTCTATATGAAACATATTTTAATTAATCAAGTCTTAACAAGTTTGATTGCTTAACATGTTGGAAACATTTAATCATGTAAATATCAATCTCAATTAATATATATAAACATGGAAAAGTTCGGGTCACTACAGTACCTACCCGTTAAATAAATTTCGTCCCGAAATTTTAAGCTGTTGAAGGTGTTGACGAATCTTCTGGAAATAGATGCGGATATTTCTTCTTCATCTGATCTTCACGCTCCCAGGTGAACTCGGGTCCTCTACGAGCATTCCATCGAACCTTAACAATTGGTATCTTGTTTTGCTTAAGTCTTTTAACCTCACGATCCATTATTTCGACGGGTTCTTCGATGAATTGGAGTTTTTCATTGATTTGGATTTCATCTAACGGAATAGTGAGATCTTCTTTAGCAAAACATTTCTTCAAATTCGAGACGTGGAAAGTGTTATGTACAGCCGCGAGTTGTTGAGGTAACTCAAGTCGGTAAGCTACTGGTCCGACACGATCAATAATCTTGAATGGTCCAATATACCTTGGATTTAATTTCCCTCGTTTACCAAATCGAACAACGCCTTTCCAAGGTGCAACTTTAAGCATGACCATCTCTCCAATTTCAAATTCTATATATTTTCTTTTAATGTCAGCGTAGCTCTTTTGTCGACTTTGGGCGGTTTTCAACCGTTGTTGAATTTGGATGATCTTCTCGGTAGTTTCTTGTATAATCTCCGGACCCGTAATCTGTCTATCCCCCACTTCACTCCAACAAATCGGAGACCTGCACTTTCTACCATAAAGTGCTTCAAACGGCGCCATCTCAATGCTTGAATAGTAGCTGTTGTTGTAGGAAAATTCTGCTAACGGTAGATGTCGATCCCAACTGTTTTCGAAATCAATAACACATGCTCGTAGCATGTCTTCAAGCGTTTGTATCGTCCTTTTGCTCTGCCCATCAGTTTGTGGATGATAGGCAGTACTCATGTCTAGACGAGTTCCTAATGCTTGCTGTAATGTCTGCCAGAATCTTGAAATAAATCTGCCATCCCTATCAGAGATAATAGAGATTGGTATTCCATGTCTGGAGACGACTTCCTTCAAATACAGTCATGCTAACTTCTCCATCTTGTCATCTTTTCTTATTGGCAGGAAGTGTGCTAATTTGGTGAGACGATCAACTATTACCCAAATAGTATCAAAACCACTTGCAGTCCTTGGCAATTTAGTGATGAAATCCATGATAATGTTTTCCCATTTCCATTCTGGGATTTCGGGTTGTTGAAGTAGACCTGATGGTTTCTAATGCTCAGCTTTGACCTTAGAACACGTCAAACATTCTCCTACGTATTTAGCAACATCGGCTTTCATACCCGGCCACCAAAAATGTTTATTGAGTCCTTGTACATCTTCCCCGTTCCAGGATGTATTGAGTATCTGGTTTTATGAGCTTCTCTAAGTACCATTTCTCTCATATCTCCAAATTTTGGTACCCAAATCCTTTCAGCCCTATACCGGGTTCCGTCTTCCCGAATATTAAGATGCTTCTCCGATCCTTTGGGTATTTCATACTTTAAATTTCCCTCTTTTAAAACTCCTTGTTGCGCCTCCTTTATTTGAGTAGTAAGGTTATTATGAATCATTATATTCATAGATTTTACTCGAATGGGTTCTCTGTCCTTCCTGCTCAAGGCATCGGCTACCACATTTGCCTTTCCCGGGTGGTAACGAATCTCAAAGTCGTAATCATTCAATAATTCAATCCACCTACGCTGCCTCATATTCAGTTGTTTCTAATTAAATATGTATTGAAGACTTTTATGATCGGTATATATAATACTTTTGACCCCATATAAGTAGTGCCTCCAAGTCTTTAATGCAAAAATAACCGCGCCTAATTCCAAATCATGCGTCGTATAATTTTGCTCGTGAATCTTCAATTGTCTAGACGCATAAGCAATCACCTTCGTTCGTTGCATTAATACACAACCGAGACCTTGCTTTAATGCGTCACAATAAATCACAAAATCATCATTCCCTTCAGGCAATGACAATATAGGTGCCGTAGTTAGCTTTTTCTTCAATAACTGAAACGCTTTCTCTTGTTCATCATTCCATTCAAATTTCTTCCCTTTATGCGTTAATGCAGTCAAGGGTTTTGCTATTCTGGAAAAGTCTTGGATGAACCTTCTGTAGTAACCAGCTTGTCCTAAAAACTGGCGTATGTGTTTTGGAGTTTTCGGGGTTTTCCACTTTTCAACAGTTTCTATCTTTGCCGGATCCACCTTAATACCTTCTTTGTTCACTATGTGACCTAGGAATTGAACTTCTTCCAACCAAAATGCACACTTTGAAAACTTAGCGTACAATTCTTCCTTCCTCAATACTTCTAACACCTTTCTCAAATGTTCACCGTGTTCTTGGTCATTTTTTGAGTAAATAAGTATGTCATCAATGAAAACAATGACAAACTTGTCAAGGTATGGTCCACACACTCGGTTCATAAGGTCCATGAACACAGCTGGTGCATTAGTTAAACCAAACGGCATGACCATAAACTCATAATGACCGTAACGTGTTCTGAAAGCAGTCTTTGGAATATCATCTTCTTTCACCTGCATTTGATGATACCCGGAACGTAAGTCAATCTTTGAATAAACAGACGAGCCTTGTAGTTGATCAAATAAGTCGTCGATTCTCGGTAGTGGGTAGCGGTTCTTGATGGTAAGTTTGTTCAACTCTCGGTAGTCGATACACAACCTGAATGTACCATCTTTCTTCTTGACAAACAAAACAGGAGCTCCCCACGGTGATGTGCTTGGTCGAATGAAACCACGCTCTAAAAGTTCTTGTAATTGGCTTTGCAGTTCTTTCATCTCGCTGGGTACGAGTCTGTAAGGAGCACGAGCTATTGGTGCAGCTCCTGGTACAAGATCTATTTGAAATTCAACGGATCGATGTGGAGGTAATCCCGGTAATTCTTTCGGAAATACATCGGGAAATTCTTTTGCAATGGGAACATCATTGATGCTCTTTTCTTCAGTTTGTACTTTCTCGACGTGTGCTAGAACAGCATAGCAACCTTTTCTTATTAGTTTTTGTGCCTTCAAATTACTAATAAGATGTAGCTTCGTGTTGCCCTTTTCTCCGTACACCATTAAGGGTTTTCCTTTTTCTCGTATAATGCGAATTGCATTTTTGTAACAAACGATCTCCGCTTTCACTTCTTTCAACCAGTCCATACCGATTATCACATCAAAACTCCCTAACTCTACTGGTATCAAATCAATCTTAAATGTTTCGCTAACCAGTTTAATTTCTCGATTCCGACATATATTATCTGCTGAAATTAATTTACCATTTGCTAATTCGAGTAAAAATTTACTATCCAAAGGCGTCAATGGACAACTTAATTTAGCACAAAAATCTCTACTCATATAGCTTCTATCCGCACCCGAATCAAATAAAACGTAAGCAGATTTATTGTCAATAAGAAACGTACCCGTAACAAGCTCCGGGTCTTCCTGTGCCTCTACCGCATTAATATTGAAAACTCTTCCACGGCCTTGTCCATTCGTGTTCTCCTGGTTCGGGCAATTTCTAATAATGTGGCCTGGTTTTCCACATTTATAACAAACTACATTGGCATAACTTGCTCCGACACTACTTGCTCCGCCATTACTCGTTCCGACACCATTTGTTCCTTTCGTTCTATTAACCCCTGGTCCGTAGACCTCACACTTCGCCGCGCTATGACCATTTCTTTTACACTTGTTGCAAAATTTGGTGCAGAACCCCGAGTGATTCTTTTCACACCTTTGGCATAGTTGCTTCTGATTGTTGTTGTTGTTGCGGTTATTATTGTTGTTGGGATGATTGTTGTAGTTGCTGTTGTTGTTGTTGTTGTTGTTGGGCCGTTTGTTGTAGTTGCGATTGATGTTGCGATTGTTGGGATAATTGTTGCGATTATTGTTGTAATTGCTGTTGTTGTTGTATTGGTGATTCTTATCATCGTTTTCCTCCCACTTTCTTTTGACTTGCTTCACATTGGCCTCTTCAGCAGTCTGTTCTTTAATTCTTTCTTCAATCTGGTTCACTAGTTTGTGAGCCATTCTACATGCCTATTGTATGGAGGCGGGCTCGTGTGAACTTATATCTTCTTGGATTCTTTCCGGTAATCCTTTCACAAACGCGTCGATCTTCTCTTCCTCATCTTCGAATGCTCCCGGACACAATAGGCACAATTCTGTGAATCGTCTTTCGTACGTGGTAATATCAAATCCTTGGGTTCGTAACCCTCTAAGTTCTGTCTTGAGCTTATTGACCTCGGTTCTGGGACGGTACTTCTCGTTCATCAAGTGCTTGAATGCTGACCACGGTAGTGCATACGCATCATCTTGTCCCACTTGCTCTAGATAGGTATTCCACCATGTTAACGCAGAACCTGTGAAGGTATGCGTAGCGTACTTTACTTTGTCCTCTTCAGTACACTTACTTATGGCAAACACCGATTCGACCTTCTCGGTCCAACGTTTCAATCCGATCGGTCCTTCGGTTCCATCAAATTCCAAAGGTTTGCAGGCAGTGAATTCTTTGTAGGTGCATCCTACACGATTTTCTGTACTGCTAGATCCAAGGTTATTGTTGGTATGTAGCGCAGCCTGTACTGCGGCTATGTTTGAAGCTAGAAAAGTACGGAATTCCTCTTCATTCATATTCACGGTGTGTCGAGTAGTCGGTGCCATTTCCTTCAAAATAGTCAAATGGAACAAGTTAATCATACAGAATATTAAGAGTAGTTAATAGTATTTCGTAGCATAATATGAACTCATTTATAAAAGCTTTTTCTTCATATTAGCGTTTTATAAGTTTAAATTCGGGTAGTACCTACCCGTTAAGTTCATACTTAGTAGCTAATATACAATTCAACTACTACAATTCTATATGAAAAACTGATTATAATAATATTTCGCGTTCAAACTTTTACACAATATTTTACAAACTTACAATACCGCTTATTTTACATATAGCATGAAATATAGCACACAATAAATTTGATACAAGATGGTTGTGAAGATAATTCTAGCTAGTACACAAGTCCTTCAGCAAAGGCAATAAAGACACGTAATTCATACGTCCAAAAACAAGTCATGCATTCTGGTTTTACTAGGATTACTTCCCATCCTTGGTCTTGTGGAACATAACCATTATGGCCGTTGATAAGACAGCGTGTTGTAACGTCGTCAAAGGGATGAGGGTTACGTAATGTCCAACAGTCCCGTAACAATCTAAAAACCTCATTTCTTACCCTAATTACCGACTCCGTCACTTGTGGGAACGTTTTGTTTAATAGTTGTAGGCCGATGTTCTTGTTCTCACTTTGGTGAGAAGCGAACATTACTAATCCGTAAGCATAACATGCTTCTTTATGTTGCATGTTAGCCGCTTTTTCTAAATCACGAAGTCCAACATTCGGATATATTGAGTCAAAATAATTTCTTAACCCATTGCGTAAAATAGCATTTGGGTTCCCCGCAATATATGCGTCAAAGTAAACACATCGTAACTTATGGGTTTCCCAATGTGATATCCCCCATCTTTCAAACGAAAGTCTCTTATAAACCAAGACATTCTTGGAATGTTCTTCGAATGTCTTACAAACTGATCTCGCCTTAAATAGTTGTGCCGAGGAATTCTGACCGACTCTAGACAAGATTTCATCAATCATGTCTCCGGGTAGGTCTCTTAAAATATTGGGTTGTCTATCCATTTTGTGTTTTTATACTGTAAAATAGACAAGAGTTAGATTCATAAAAAAATACTTATTAATACAAGCAATTTTTACATATATCATAAAGCATAAGCACACTATATTACATATTACACCACACGAATACAACTATCTTATTCCGACTCGCTTGTTTCTTCTTCTTTGGTTTTGGTTCGTTTTCCCAAGTTTCTAGGGATATATGATGTTCCCCTAATACGAGCCGTTATTTTCCACATTGGTTTAGAAAAACCTGGTGGTTTAGAGGTTCCCGGGTCATTGTTACAACTTAAGGACTTCGGGGGTTGACGATACATATAAAGTTCATCGGGGTTGGAATTAGATTTCTCTATTTTTATGCCCTTTCCCTTATTATTTTCTTTTGCCTTTTTAAATTCAGTTGGGGTAATTTCTATAACATCATCGGAATTCTCGTCGGAATCCGATTCATCGGAGAATTGGTAATCCTCCCAATATTTTGCTTCCTTAGCGGAAACACCATTGACCATAATTAACCTTGGTCGGTTGGTTGAGGATTTTCTTTTACTTAACCGTTTTATTATTTCCCCCACCGGTTCTATTTCTTCATCCGGTTCCGATTCTTCTTCCGATTCCGATTCTTCTTCTGGTTCCGACTCTTCTTCCGGTTCCTCTTCGGGAACTTGTGAATCAGTCCACGAATCATTCCAATTTACATTTGACTCTTCATTATTATTAGGTGAGTCAATGGGACTTGTTCTAGAGGTAGACATCTATCACATAATATCAAACGCGTTAAGAGATTAACATATCACATAATATTCACATGTTAAAAATATATAGTTTCCAACAAAATTTGTTAAGCAATCATTTTTCAAGTAAACACGGTCGAAGTCCAGACTCACTAATGCATCCTAACAAACTACATAAGACACACTAATGCAAAATTCTAGTTCTCTAAGACCAACGCTCTGATACCAACTGAAATGTCCCGTTCTTATTGATTAAAAACGTTCCATATTAATTGATTTCGTTGCGAGGTTTTGACCTCTATATGAGACGTTTTTCAAAGACTGCATTCATTTTTAAAACAAACCATAACCTTTATTTCATAAATAAAGGTTTAAAAAGCTTTACGTAGATTATCAAATAATGATAATCTAAAATATCCTGTTTACACACGACCATTACATAATGGTTTACAATACAAATATGTTACATCGAAATCAGTTTCTTGAATGCAGTTTTTACACAATATCATACAAACATGGACTCCAAATCTTGTCCTTATTTTAGTATGCAACAGCGGAAGCTCTTAATATTCACCTGAGAATAAACATGCTTTAAACGTCAACAAAAATGTTGGTGAGTTATAGGTTTAACCTATATATATCAAATCGTAACAATAGACCACAAGATTTCATATTTCAATACACATCCCATACATAGAGATAAAAATCATTCATATGGTGAACACCTGGTAACCGACATTAACAAGATGCATATATAAGAATATCCCCATCATTCCGGGATCCTCCTTCGGACATGATATAAATTTCGAAGTACTAAAGCATCCGGTACTTTGGATGGGGTTTGTTGGGCCCAATAGATCTATCTTTAGGATTCGCGTCAATTAGGGTGTCTGTTCCCTAATTCTTAGATTACCAGACTTAATAAAAAGGGGCATATTCGATTTCGATAATTCAACCATAGAATGTAGTTTCACGTACTTGTGTCTATTTTGTAAATCATTTATAAAACCTGCATGTATTCTCATCCCAAAAATATTAGATTTTAAAAGTGGGACTATAACTCACTTTCACAGATTTTTAATTCGTCGGGAAGTAAGACTTGGCCACTGGTTGATTCACGAACCTATAACAATATATACATATATATCAAAGTATGTTCAAAATATATTTACAACACTTTTAATATATTTTGATGTTTTAAGTTTATTAAGTCAGCTGTCCTCGTTAGTAACCTACAACTAGTTGTCCACAGTTAGATGTACAGAAATAAATCGATAAATATTATCTTGAATCAATCCACGACCCAGTGTATACGTATCTCAGTATTGATCACAACTCAAACTATATATATTTTGGAATCAACCTCAACCCTCTATAGCTAACTCCAACATTCACATATAGAGTGTCTATGGTTGTTCCGAAATATATATAGATGTGTCGACATGATAGGTCGAAACATTGTATACGTGTCTATGGTATCTCAAGATTACATAATATACAATACAAGTTGATTAAGTTATGGTTGGAATAGATTTGTTACCAATTTTCACGTAGCTAAAATGAGAAAAATTATCCAATCTTGTTTTACCCATAACTTCTTCATTTTAAATCCGTTTTGAGTGAATCAAATTGCTATGGTTTCATATTGAACTCTATTTTATGAATATAAACAGAAAAAGTATAGGTTTATAGTCGGAAAAATAAGTTACAAGTCGTTTTTGTAAAGGTAGTCATTTCAGTCGAAAAAACGACGTCTAGATGACCATTTTAGAAAACATACTTCCACTTTGAGTTTAACCATAATTTTTGGATATAGTTTCATGTTCATAATAAAAATCATTTTCTCAGAATAACAACTTTTAAATCAAAGTTTATCATAGTTTTTAATTAACTAACCCAAAACAGCCCGCGGTGTTACTACGACGGCGTAAATCCGGTTTTACGGTGTTTTTCGTGTTTCCAGGTTTTAAATCATTAAGTTAGCATATCATATAGATATAGAACATGTGTTTAGTTGATTTTAAAAGTCAAGTTAGAAGGATTAACTTTTGTTTGCGAACAAGTTTAGAATTAACTAAACTATGTTCTAGTGATTACGAGTTTAAACCTTCGAATAAGATAGTTTTATATATATGAATCGAATGATGTTATGAATGTAGTGACCCGAACTTTTCCATGTTTATATATATTAATTGAGATTGATATTTACATGATTAAACGTTTCCAACATGTTAAGCAATCAAACTTGTTAAGACTTGATTAATTGAAATAGGTTTCATATAGACAATTGACTACCCAAGTTGACCTGTGATTCACGAACGTTAAAACTTGTAAAAACTATATGATGACATATATATGGTTATATATATAGTTAATATGATATTATGATAAGTAAACATATCATTAAGTATATTAACAATGAACTACATATGTAAAAACAAGACTACTAACTTAATGATTTTTAAACGAGACATATATGTAACGATTATCGTTGTAACGACATTTAAATGTATATATATCATATTAAGATATATTAATATATCATAATATCATGATAATATAATAATTTAACATCTCATTAGATATAATAAACAATGGGTTAACAACATTAATTGAGATCGTTAACTTAAAGGTTTCAAAACAACACTTACATGTAACGACTAACGATGACTTAACGACTCCGTTAAAATGTATATACATGTAGTGTATTTAGATGTATTAAAATACTTTTGGAAGACTTCAAGACATATATCGAAACACTCATACTTAACGAAAATGGTTACAGTTACTTTCCCATTCTTTTCTTTCATCAAGAATTCTAGTCGTATTCTTACCCGTATTATACACAGCTTCAAAACGTACTTACTATGGGTATATACCAATAGAAACTAACATGGGATTCCACTCTTGATTATGTCATGTATGACTAATCAATTTTAACTTCTACCATGAGCTAGTCAACTAACTAGAACTCCTTTTAACCCCACTCACCACTCACCAATTAACACTCATCATTCACTCCATTTCACTTCCAAATCTCTTTCTAATTCTCTCTCAACACACCCACACTATTATGAACGTATTTTTCCAGTAGTTAATCATCATCTTCATCAAAAATCACTTCAAGAATCAAGCTATAATCATCATAGGAAGAACACTTCAAGAATACTTCAAAAATCCCTTCAAGTTTACTAATTTACTTCCAAGCTTTCTAATCCATTCCAAGTAATCATCTAAGATCAAGAAACCTTTGTTATATACAGTAGGTTATCTTTCTTATTCAAGGTAATATTCATATTCAAACTTTGATTCAATTTCTATAACTATAAACTATCTTAATTCGAGCAAAAATCTTACTTGAACTTGTTTTTGTGTCATGATCCTACTTCAAGAACTTTCAAGCCATCCAAGATCCTTTGAAGCTAGATCATTTCTTGTCACTTCCAGTAGGTTTACCTACTAAACTTGAGGTAGTAATGATGTTCATAACATCATTCGATTCATATATATAAAAACTATCTTATTCGAAGGTTTAAACTCGTAATCACTAGAACATAGTTTAGTTAATTCTAAACTTGTTCGCAAACAAAAGTTAATCCTTCTAACTTGACTTTTAAAATTAACTAAACACATGTTCTATATCTATATGATATGCTAACTTAATGATTTAAAACCTGGAAACACGAAAAACACCGTAAAACCGGATTTACGCCGTCGTAGTAACACCGCGGGCTGTTTTGGGTTAGTTAATTAAAAACTATGATAAACTTTGATTTAAAAGTTGTTATTCTGAGAAAATGATTTTTATTATGAACATGAAACTATATCCAAAAATTATGGTTAAACTCAAAGTGGAAGTATGTTTTCTAAAATGGTCATCTAGACGTCGTTCTTTCGACTGAAATGACTACCTTTACAAAAACGACTTGTAACTTATTTTTCCGACTATAAACCTATACTTTTTCTGTGTAGATTCATAAAATACAGTTCAATATGAAACCATAGCAATTTGATTCATTCAAAAAGGATTTAAAATGAAGAAGTTATGGGTAAAACAAGATTGGATAATTTTTATCATTTTAGCTACGTGAAAATTGGTAACAAATCTATTCCAACCATAACTTAATCAACTTGTATTGTATATTATGTAATCTTGAGATACCATAGACACGTATACAATGTTTCGACCTATCATGTCGACACATCTATATATATTTCGGAACAACCATAGACACTCTATATGTGAATGTTGGAGTTAGCTATACAGGGTTGAGGTTGATTCCAAAATATATATAGTTTGAGTTGTGATCAATACTGAGATACGTATACACTGGGTCGTGGATTGATTCAAGATAATATTTATTGATTTATTTCTGTACATCTAACTGTGGACAACTAGTTGTAGGTTACTAACGAGGACAGCTGACTTAATAAACTTAAAACATCAAAATATATTAAAAGTGTTGTAAATATATTTTGAACATACTTTAATATATATGTATATATTGTTATAGGTTCGTGAATCAACAGTGGCCAAGTCTTACTTCTCGACGAAGTAAAAATCTGTGAAAGTGAGTTATAGTCCCACTTTTAAAATCTAATATTTTTGGGATGAGAATACATGCAGGTTTTATAAATGATTTACAAAATAGACACAAGTACGTGAAACTACATTCTATGGTTGAATTATCGAAATCGAATATGCCCCTTTTTATTAAGTCTGGTAATCTAAGAATTAGGGAACAGACACCCTAATTGACGCGAATCCTAAAGATAGATCTATCGGGCCTAACAAACCCCATCCAAAGTACCGGATGCTTTAGTACTTCGAAATTATATCATATCCGAAGGGTGTCCCGGAATGATGGGGATATTCTTATATATGCATCTTGTTATTGTCGGTTACCAGGTGTTCACCATATGAATGATTTTTATCTCTATGTATGGGATGTGTATTGAAATATGAAATCTTGTGGTCTATTATTATGATTTGATATATATAGGTTAAACCTATAACTCACCAACATTTTTGTTGACGTTTTAAGCATGTTTATTCTCAGGTGATTATTAAGAGCTTCCGCTGTCGCATACTTAAATAAGGACGAGATTTGGAGTCCATGCTTGTATGATATTGTGTAAAAACTGCATTCAAGAAACTTATTTTGTTGTAACATATTTGTATTGTAAATCATTATGTAATGGTCGTGTGTAAACAGGATATTTTAGATTATCATTATTTGATAATCTACGTAAAGCTTTTTAAACCTTTATTGATGAAATAAAGGTTATGGTTTGTTTTAAAATGAATGCAGTCTTTGAAAAACGTCTCATATAGAGGTCAAAACCTCGCAACGAAATCAATTAATATGGAACGTTTTTAATCAATAAGAACGGGACATTTCAGTTGGTATCCGAGCGTTGGTCTTAGAGAACCAGAAAATTTGCATTAGTGTGTCTTATCGAGTTTGTTAGGATGCATTAGTGATTCTGGACTTCGACCGTGTTTTCTTTAAAAATGATTGCTTAACATTTTTGTTGGAAACTATATATTTTTAACATATGAATATTATGTGATATATTAATCTCTTAACGTGTTTGATATTATGTGATAGATGTCTACCTCTAGAACAAGTCCCATTGACTCACCTAATAATAATGAAGAGTCAAATGTAAATTGGAATGATTCGTGGACTGATTCACAAGTTCCCGAAGAGGAACCGGAAGAAGAGTCGGAACCGGAAGAAGAATCAGAACCGGAAGAAGAATCGGAACCGGAAGAAGAATCGGAACCGGTGGGGGAAATAATAAAACGGTTAAGTAAAAGAGAATCCTCAACCAACAGACCAAGGTTAATTATGGTCAATGGTGTTTCCGCCAAGGAAGCAAAATATTGGGAGGATTACCAATTCTCCGATGAATCGGATTCCGACGAGAATTCCGATGATGTTATAGAAATTACCCCAACTGAATTTAAAAAGGCAAAAGAAAATAATAAGGGAAAGGGCATAAAAATAGAGAAATCTAATTCCAACCCCGATGAACTTTATATGTATCGTCAACCCCCGAAGTCCTTAAGTTGTAACAATGACCCGGGAACCTCTAAACCACCAGGTTTTTCTAAACCAATGTGGAAAATTACGGCTCGTATTAGGGGAACATCATATATCCCTAGAAACTTGGCAAAACGAACCAAAACCGAAGAAGAAGAAACAAGCGAGTCTGAATAAGATAGTTGTATTCGTGTGGTGTAATATATGTAATATAGTGTGCTTATGCTTTATGATATATGTAAAAATTGCTTGTATTAATAAGTATTTTTTTTTATGAATCTAACTCTTGTCTATTTTACAGTATAAAAACACAAAATGGATAGACAACCCAATATTTTAAGAGACCTACCCGGAGACATGATTGATGAAATCTTGTCTAGAGTCGGTCAGAATTCCTCGGCACAACTATTTAAGGCGAGATCAGTTTGTAAGACATTCGAAGAACGTTCCAAGAATGATTTGGTTTATAAAAGGCTTTCGTTCGGAAGATGGGGGATATCACATTGGGAAATCCATAAGTTACGATGTGTTTACTTTGACGCATATATTGCGGGGAACCCAAATGCTATTTTACGCAACGGGTTAAGAAATTATTTTGACTCAGTATATCCAAATATAGGACTTCGTGATTTAGAAAAAGCGGCTAACATGCAACATAAAGAAGCATGTTATGCTTACGGGTTAGTAATGTTCGCTTCTCACCAAAGTGAGAACAAGAACATCGGGCTACAACTATTAAACAAAACGTTCCCTCAAGTGACGGAGTCGGTAATTGGGGTAAGAAATGAGGTTTTTAGGTTATTACGAGACTGTTGGTCATTACGTAACCCTCGTCCCTTTGACGACGTTACAACACGCTGTCTTATCAACGGCCATAACGGTTATGTTCCACAAGACCAAGGATGGGAAGTAGTCCTAGTAAAACCAGAATGCATGACTTGTTTCTGGACGTATGAATTACGTGTCTTTATTGCCTTTGCTGAACGACTTGTGTACTAGCTAGAATTATCTTCACAACTATCTTGTATCAAAGTTATTGTGTGCTATATTTCATGCTTTATGTAAAATAAGCGGTATTGTAAGTTTGTAAAATATTGTATAAAAGTTTGAACGCGAAATATTATTATAATCAGTTTTTCATATAGAATTGTAGTAGTTAAATTGTATATTAGCTACTAAGTATGAACTTAACGGGTAGGTACTACCCGAATTTAAACTTATAAAACGCTAATATGAAGAAAAAGCTTTTATAAATGAGTTCATATTATGCTACGAAATACTATTAACTACTCTTAATATTCTGTATGATTAACTTGTTCCATTTGACTATTTTGAAGGAAATGGCACCGACTACTCGACACACTGTGAATATGAATGAAGAGGAATTCCGTACTTTTCTAGCTTCAAACATAGCCGCAGTACAGGCTGCGCTATATACCAACAATAACCTTGGATCTGGCAGTACAGGAAATCGTGTAGGATGCACCTACAAAGAATTCACTGCCTGCAAACCTTTGGAATTTGATGGAACCGAAGGACCGATCGGATTGAAACGGTGGACCGAGAAGGTTGAATCGGTGTTTGCCATAAGTAAGTGTACTGAAGAGGACAAAGTGAAGTACGCTACGCATACCTTCACAGGTTCTGCGTTAACATGGTGGAATACCTATCTAGAGCAAGTGGGACAAGATGATGCGTACGCACTACCGTGGTCAGCATTCAAGCACTTGATGAACGAGAAGTACCGTCCCAGAACCGAGGTCAATAAGCTCAAGACAGAACTTAGAGGGTTACGAACCCAAGGATTTGATATTACCACGTACGAAAGACGATTCACAGAATTGTGCCTATTGTGTCCGGGAGCGTTCGAAGATGAGGAAGAGAAGATCGACGCGTTTGTGAAAGGATTACCAAAAAGAATCCAAGAAGATATAAGTTCACACGAGCCCGCCTCCATACAACAGGCATGTAGAATGGCTCACAAACTAGTGAACCAGATTGAAGAAAGAATTAAAGAACAGACTGCTGAAGAGGCCAATGTGAAGCAAGTCAAAAGAAAGTGGGAGGAAAACGGTGATAAGAATCGCCAATACAGCAACAACAGCAATTACAACAATAATCGCAACAATTATCCCAACAATCGCAACTACAACAAACGGCCCAACAACAACAACAACAACAACAGCAACTACAACAATCATCCTAACAACAATAATAACCGCAACAACAACAACAATCAGAAGCAGCTATGCCAAAGGTGTGAAAAGAATCACTCGGGGTTCTGCACCAAATTTTGCAACAAGTGTAAAAGAAATGGTCATAGCGCGGCGAAGTGTGAGGTCTACGGACCAGGGGTTAATAGAACGAAAGGAACAAATGGTGTCGGAACGAGTAATGGCGGAGCAAGTAGTGTCGGAGCAAGTTATGCCAATGTAGTTTGTTATAAATGTGGAAAACCGGGCCACATTATTAGAAATTGCCCGAACCAGGAGAACACGAATGGACAAGGTCGTGGAAGAGTTTTCAATATTAATGCGGCAGAGGCACAGGAAGACCCGGAGCTTGTTACGGGTACGTTTCTTATTGACAATAAATCTGCTTACGTTTTATTTGATTCGGGTGCGGATAGAAGCTATATGAGTAGAGATTTTTGTGCTAAATTAAGTTGTCCATTGACGCCTTTGGATAGTAAATTTTTACTCGAATTAGCAAATGGTAAATTAATTTCAGCAGATAATATATGTCGGAATCGAGAAATTAAACTGGTTAGCGAAACATTTAAGATTGATTTGATACCAGTAGAGTTAGGGAGTTTTGATGTGATAATCGGTATGGACTGGTTGAAAGAAGTGAAAGCAGAGATCGTCTGTTACAAAAATGCAATTCGCATTATACGAGAAAAAGGAAAACCCTTAATGGTGTACGGAGAAAAGGGCAACACGAAGCTACATCTTATTAGTAATTTGAAGGCACAAAAACTAATAAGAAAAGGTTGCTATGCTGTTCTAGCACACGTCGAGAAAGTACAAACTGAAGAAAAGAGCATCAATGATGTTCCCATTGCAAAAGAATTTCCCGATATATTTCCGAAAGAATTACCGGGATTACCCCCACATCGATCCGTTGAATTTCAAATAGATCTTGTACCAGGAGCTGCACCAATAGCTCGTGCTCCTTACAGACTTGCACCCAGCGAGATGAAAGAACTGCAAAGCCAATTACAAGAACTTTTAGAGCGTGGTTTCATTCGACCAAGCACATCACCGTGGGGAGCTCCTGTTTTGTTTGTCAAGAAGAAAGATGGTACATTCAGGTTGTGTATCGACTACCGAGAGTTGAACAAACTTACCATCAAGAACCGCTACCCACTACCGAGAATCGATGACTTATTTGATCAACTACAAGGCTCGTCTGTATATTCAAAGATTGACTTACGTTCCGGGTATCATCAAATGCGGGTGAAAGAAGATGATATTCCAAAGACTGCTTTCAGAACACGTTACGGTCATTACGAGTTTATGGTCATGCCGTTTGGTTTAACTAATGCACCAGCTGTGTTCATGGACCTTATGAACCGAGTGTGTGGACCATACCTTGACAAGTTTGTCATCGTTTTCATTGATGACATACTTATTTACTCAAAGAATGACCAAGAACACGGTGAACATTTGAGAAAGGTGTTAGAAGTATTGAGGAAGGAAGAATTGTACGCTAAGTTTTCAAAGTGTGCATTTTGGTTGGAAGAAGTTCAATTCCTCGGTCACATAGTGAACAAAGAAGGTATTAAGGTGGATCCAGCAAAGATAGAAACTGTTGAAAAGTGGGAAACACCGAAAACTCCTAAACACGTACGCCAGTTTTTAGGACTAGCTGGTTACTACAGAAGGTTCATCCAAGACTTTTCCAGAATAGCAAAACCCTTGACTGCATTAACGCATAAAGGGAAGAAATTTGAATGGAATGATGAACAAGAGAAAGCGTTTCAGTTATTGAAGAAAAAGCTAACTACGGCACCTATATTGTCATTGCCTGAAGGGAATGATGATTTTGTGATTTATTGTGACGCATCAAACAAAGGTCTCGGTTGTGTATTAATGCAACGAACGAAGGTGATTGCTTATGCGTCTAGACAATTGAAGATTCACGAACAAAATTATACGACGCATGATTTGGAATTAGGTGCGGTTGTTTTTGCATTAAAGACTTGGAGGCACTACTTATATGGGGTCAAAAGTATTATATATACCGACCACAAAAGTCTTCAACACATATTTAATCAGAAACAACTGAATATGAGGCAGCGTAGGTGGATTGAATTATTGAATGATTACGACTTTGAGATTCGTTACCACCCGGGAAAGGCAAATGTGGTAGCCGATGCCTTGAGCAGGAAGGACAGAGAACCCATTCGAGTAAAATCTATGAATATAATGATTCATAATAACCTTACTACTCAAATAAAGGAGGCGCAGCAAGGAGTTTTAAAAGAAGGAAATTTAAAGGATGAAATACCCAAAGGATCGGAGAAGCATCTTAATATTCGGGAAGACGGAACCCGGTATAGGGCTGAAAGGATTTGGGTACCAAAATTTGGAGATATGAGAGAAATGGTACTTAGAGAAGCTCATAAAACCAGATACTCAATACATCCTGGAACGGGGAAGATGTACAAGGATCTCAAGAAACATTTTTGGTGGCCGGGTATGAAAGCCGATGTTGCTAAATATGTAGGAGAATGTTTGACGTGTTCTAAGGTCAAAGCTGAGCATCAGAAACCATCAGGTCTACTTCAACAACCCGAAATCCCGGAATGGAAATGGGAAAACATTACCATGGATTTCATCACTAAATTGCCAAGGACTGCAAGTGGTTTTGATACTATTTGGGTAATAGTTGATCGTCTCACCAAATCAGCACACTTCCTGCCAATAAGAGAAGATGACAAGATGGAGAAGTTAGCACGACTGTATTTGAAGGAAGTCGTCTCCAGACATGGAATACCAATCTCTATTATCTCTGATAGGGATGGCAGATTTATTTCAAGATTCTGGCAGACATTACAGCAAGCATTAGGAACTCGTCTAGACATGAGTACTGCCTATCATCCACAAACCGATGGGCAGAGCGAAAGGACGATACAAACGCTTGAAGACATGCTACGAGCATGTGTTATTGATTTCGGAAACAGTTGGGATCGACATCTACCGTTAGCAGAATTTTCCTACAACAACAGCTACCATTCAAGCATTGAGATGGCGCCGTTTGAAGCACTTTATGGTAGAAAGTGCAGGTCTCCGATTTGTTGGAGTGAAGTGGGGGATAGACAGATTACGGGACCGGAGATTATACAAGAAACTACCGAGAAGATCATCCAAATTCAACAACGGTTGAAAACTGCCCAAAGTCGACAAAAGAGCTACGCTGACATTAAAAGAAAAGATATAGAATTTGAAATTGGAGAGATGGTCATGCTTAAAGTTGCACCTTGGAAAGGAGTTGTTCGATTTGGTAAACGAGGGAAATTAAATCCAAGGTATATTGGACCATTCAAGATTATTGATCGTGTCGGACCAGTAGCTTACCGACTAGAGTTACCTCAACAACTCGCGGCTGTACATAACACTTTCCACGTCTCGAATTTGAAGAAATGTTTTGCTAAAGAAGATCTCACTATTCCGTTAGATGAAATCCAAATCAACGAAAAACTTCAATTCATCGAAGAACCCGTCGAAATAATGGATCGTGAGGTTAAAAGACTTAAGCAAAACAAGATACCAATTGTTAAGGTTCGATGGAATGCTCGTAGAGGACCCGAGTTCACCTGGGAGCGTGAAGATCAGATGAAGAGGAAATACCCGCATCTATTTCCAGAAGATTCGTCAACACCTTCAACAGCTTAAAATTTCGGGACGAAATTTATTTAACGGGTAGGTACTGTAGTGACCCGAAGTTTTCCATGTTTATATATATTAATTGAGATTGATATTTACATGATTAAACGTTTCCAACATGTTAAGCAATCAAACTTGTTAAGACTTGATTAATTGAAATAGGTTTCATATAGACAATTGACTACCCAAGTTGACCTGTGATTCACGAACGTTAAAACTTGTAAAAACTATATGATGACATATATATGGTTATATATATAGTTAATATGATATTATGATAAGTAAACATATCATTAAGTATATTAACAATGAACTACATATGTAAAAACAAGACTACTAACTTAATGATTTTTAAACGAGACATATATGTAACGATTATCGTTGTAACGACATTTAAATGTATATATATCATATTAAGATATATTAATATATCATAATATCATGATAATATAATAATTTAACATCTCATTAGATATAATAAACAATGGGTTAACAACATTAATTGAGATCGTTAACTTAAAGGTTTCAAAACAACACTTACATGTAACGACTAACGATGACTTAACGACTCCGTTAAAATGTATATACATGTAGTGTATTTAGATGTATTAAAATACTTTTGGAAGACTTCAAGACATATATCGAAACACTCATACTTAACGAAAATGGTTACAGTTACTTTCCCATTCTTTTCTTTCATCAAGAATTCTAGTCGTATTCTTACCCGTATTATACACAGCTTCAAAACGTACTTACTATGGGTATATACCAATAGAAACTAACATGGGATTCCACTCTTGATTATGTCATGTATGACTAATCAATTTTAACTTCTACCATGAGCTAGTCAACTAACTAGAACTCCTTTTAACCCCACTCACCACTCACCAATTAACACTCATCATTCACTCCATTTCACTTCCAAATCTCTTTCTAATTCTCTCTCAACACACCCACACTATTATGAACGTATTTTTCCAGTAGTTAATCATCATCTTCATCAAAAATCACTTCAAGAATCAAGCTATAATCATCATAGGAAGAACACTTCAAGAATACTTCAAAAATCCCTTCAAGTTTACTAATTTACTTCCAAGCTTTCTAATCCATTCCAAGTAATCATCTAAGATCAAGAAACCTTTGTTATATACAGTAGGTTATCTTTCTTATTCAAGGTAATATTCATATTCAAACTTTGATTCAATTTCTATAACTATAAACTATCTTAATTCGAGCAAAAATCTTACTTGAACTTGTTTTTGTGTCATGATCCTACTTCAAGAACTTTCAAGCCATCCAAGATCCTTTGAAGCTAGATCATTTCTTGTCACTTCCAGTAGGTTTACCTACTAAACTTGAGGTAGTAATGATGTTCATAACATCATTCGATTCATATATATAAAAACTATCTTATTCGAAGGTTTAAACTCGTAATCACTAGAACATAGTTTAGTTAATTCTAAACTTGTTCGCAAACAAAAGTTAATCCTTCTAACTTGACTTTTAAAATTAACTAAACACATGTTCTATATCTATATGATATGCTAACTTAATGATTTAAAACCTGGAAACACGAAAAACACCGTAAAACCGGATTTACGCCGTCGTAGTAACACCGCGGGCTGTTTTGGGTTAGTTAATTAAAAACTATGATAAACTTTGATTTAAAAGTTGTTATTCTGAGAAAATGATTTTTATTATGAACATGAAACTATATCCAAAAATTATGGTTAAACTCAAAGTGGAAGTATGTTTTCTAAAATGGTCATCTAGACGTCGTTCTTTCGACTGAAATGACTACCTTTACAAAAACGACTTGTAACTTATTTTTCCGACTATAAACCTATACTTTTTCTGTGTAGATTCATAAAATACAGTTCAATATGAAACCATAGCAATTTGATTCATTCAAAACGGATTTAAAATGAAGAAGTTATGGGTAAAACAAGATTGGATAATTTTTATCATTTTAGCTACGTGAAAATTGGTAACAAATCTATTCCAACCATAACTTAATCAACTTGTATTGTATATTATGTAATCTTGAGATACCATAGACACGTATACAATGTTTCGACCTATCATGTCGACACATCTATATATATTTCGGAACAACCATAGACACTCTATATGTGAATGTTGGAGTTAGCTATACAGGGTTGAGGTTGATTCCAAAATATATATAGTTTGAGTTGTGATCAATACTGAGATACGTATACACTGGGTCGTGGATTGATTCAAGATAATATTTATTGATTTATTTCTGTACATCTAACTGTGGACAACTAGTTGTAGGTTACTAACGAGGACAGCTGACTTAATAAACTTAAAACATCAAAATATATTAAAAGTGTTGTAAATATATTTTGAACATACTTTAATATATATGTATATATTGTTATAGGTTCGTGAATCAACAGTGGCCAAGTCTTACTTCTCGACGAAGTAAAAATCTGTGAAAGTGAGTTATAGTCCCACTTTTAAAATCTAATATTTTTGGGATGAGAATACATGCAGGTTTTATAAATGATTTACAAAATAGACACAAGTACGTGAAACTACATTCTATGGTTGAATTATCGAAATCGAATATGCCCCTTTTTATTAAGTCTGGTAATCTAAGAATTAGGGAACAGACACCCTAATTGACGCGAATCCTAAAGATAGATCTATCGGGCCTAACAAACCCCATCCAAAGTACCGGATGCTTTAGTACTTCGAAATTATATCATATCCGAAGGGTGTCCCGGAATGATGGGGATATTCTTATATATGCATCTTGTTATTGTCGGTTACCAGGTGTTCACCATATGAATGATTTTTATCTCTATGTATGGGATGTGTATTGAAATATGAAATCTTGTGGTCTATTATTATGATTTGATATATATAGGTTAAACCTATAACTCACCAACATTTTTGTTGACGTTTTAAGCATGTTTATTCTCAGGTGATTATTAAGAGCTTCCGCTGTCGCATACTTAAATAAGGACGAGATTTGGAGTCCCTGCTTGTATGATATTGTGTAAAAACTGCATTCAAGAAACTTATTTTGTTGTAACATATTTGTATTGTAAATCATTATGTAATGGTCGTGTGTAAACAGGATATTTTAGATTATCATTATTTGATAATCTACGTAAAGCTTTTTAAACCTTTATTGATGAAATAAAGGTTATGGTTTGTTTTAAAATGAATACAGTCTTTGAAAAACGTCTCATATAGAGGTCAAAACCTCGCAACGAAATCAATTAATATGGAACGTTTTTAATCAATAAGAACGGGACATTTCAATGAACATCATTACTACCTCAAGTTTAGTAGGTAAACCTACTGGAAGTGACAAGAAATGATCTAGCTTCAAAGGATCTTGGATGGCTTGAAAGTTCTTGAAGTAGGATCATGACACAAAAACAAGTTCAAGTAAGATTTTTGCTCGAATTAAGATAGTTTATAGTTATAGAAATTGAATCAAAGTTTGAATATGAATATTACCTTGAATAAGAAAGATAACCTACTGTATATAACAAAGGTTTCTTGATCTTAGATGATTACTTGGAATGGATTAGAAAGCTTGGAAGTAAATTAGTAAACTTGAAGGGATTTTTGAAGTATTCTTGAAGTGTTCTTCCTATGATGATTATAGCTTGATTCTTGAAGTGATTTTTGATGAAGATGATGATTAACTACTGGAAAAATACGTTCATAATAGTGTGGGTGTGTTGAGAGAGAATTAGAAAGAGATTTGGAAGTGAAATGGAGTGAATGATGAGTGTTAATTGGTGAGTGGTGAGTGGGGTTAAAAGGAGTTCTAGTTAGTTGACTAGCTCATGGTAGAAGTTAAAATTGATTAGTCATACATGACATAATCAAGAGTGGAATCCCATGCTAGTTCCTATTGGTATATACCCATAGTAAGTACGTTTTGAAGCTGTGTATAATACGGGTAAGAATACGACTAGAATTCTTGATGAAAGAAAAGAATGGGAAAGTAACTGTAACCATTTTTGTTAAGTATGAGTGTTTTGATATATGTCTTGAAGTCTTCCAAAAGTATTTTAATACATCTAAATACACTACATGTATATACATTTTAACGGAGTCGTTAAGTCATCGTTAGTCGTTACATGTAAGTGTTGTTTTGAAACCTTTAAGTTAACGATCTCAATTAATGTTGTTAACCCATTGTTTATTATATCTAATGAGATGTTAAATTATTATATTATCATGATATTATGATATATTAATATATCTTAATATGATATATATACATTTAAATGTCGTTACAACGATAATCGTTACATATATGTCTCGTTTCGAAATCCTTAAGTTAGTAGTCTTGTTTATATGTATATAACTCATTGTTAATATACTTATGGAGATACTTACTTATCATAATATCATGTTAACCATATGTATATCCATATATATATATATCGTCAAGTCGTTTTTACAAGTTTTAACGTTCGTGAATCGCCGGTCAACTTGGGTGGTCAATTGTCTATATGAAACATATTTCAATTAATCAAGTCTTAACAAGTTTGATTGCTTAACATGTTGGAAACATTTAATCATGTAAATATCAATCTCAATTAATATATATAAACATGGAAAAGTTCGGGTCACTACAGTAATCAACTATTGTTAATCATTTATAATGTATATGAACGGGTCCTTACAGAAGGCCAATAGAATCCAGCATCGTAGACTTTCTTTCCTCTGATTTGATACCCATAATGCCCTCCTTTTGGTCCTGTGTGACAATGGTTTAAGATTTGTCTAGCTTCATCTCTGAATACGCATCGGCGTATTATTCAATCGGGACATCTCTTAAACAAATGTGGATCCTCCCAAAAATAGTGTTTTATATCACTAAAGAATTTCTTTCGTTTTTGGTATGACAAGCCTTTTTCAAGGAATCCACATACTAAGTAGTTTGCAAAGTCTGCAAACTATGAAATTTTACTATAATCGATTTGTAAGAGAAATTCATCTGGAAAGTTATCTTGTATGATTGATTCATTTAGAACTTCTAATTCAGGATTTTCAAGGCGAGAAAGATGATCCTCTGCGAGATTTTCTGCTCCCTTTTTGTCTCAGATTTCAATATCGAACTCTTGTAAGAGTAAGATCCAATGGATTAATCGTGGTTTGGCATCTTGTTTTGAAAATAGGTATCTAAGAGCAGAATGATCAGTATAGACCACCGTTTTAGCTAGAACTAGATATGAACAAAATTTGTCAAAAGCAAAGATGATAGCAAGGATTTCTTTTTCAGTAGTTGTGTAATTCGTTTGTGCTCCTTGTAAAGTCTTACTAGCGTAATAAATAGGTTGAAATCGTTTTTCAATCCTTTGACATAAAACGGCTCCCATTGCAAAATCACTTGCATCGCACTTGAGTTCAAATGGTAGATTCCAATTTGGAGTTATCATGATTGGCGCATTAGTGAGTTTTTCTTTAGGAATATTAAAAGATTTGTTGCATTCATCCGAAAAGATGAATGGAGCATCTTTTTCTAGGAGTTTGTTCATAGGAGTGGCAATTTTAGAAAAGTCTTTTATGAAACGTCGGTAAAAACCGGCATGCCCTAGAAAACTCCTAACTCCTCTTACATTGGTAGGATGTGGAAGTTTAGCAATTACATTTACTTTAGCTCTATCCACTTCAATTCCTTTACTTGAAATTTTGTGACCAAGAACGATGCCTTCTTTAACCATGAAATGACATTTCTCCCAATTAACTGAGTTGAGATTTTTCATTTTTCGTAAGAGAAGACGTTATTATTACAGGTAATTCAGATTCACCATGTAAATAAGCGTATTCCAAATGGTTTGGAAGTGGCTTTAACTCTAATATCGGTGGTTCTTCTATCGATGATTTGTATCGATATCTGTCTTCCTCTTTCAGTACTTGAAGTTCTCTGTTGTTGGTTCGTATTCATTAGCCATGAGTGTGGCTAATATTTCAGCTTCATCAATTGGTTCAGTTCCTTCTCCTAAAGAACATTCTCCTGTTCCTTGTAATTCTGGAAATTCTTGTAACAATTCTTCTTGTGAATCTATGGTTTGAACATAATAACATGTATCATCTGTAGATTGTGGTTGTTGCATGGCTCTATCAACAGAAAAGGTAACACTCTCGTCCTCTATACTTATGGTCAGTTTCTTACCGAACACGTCTATTATTGCTTTAGCCGTGTTTAAGAATGGTCTTCCTAATATAAGAGGAACTCGAGAATCTTCTTCCATGTCCAGAATAACAAAGTCTACTGGAAATACTAAAGTACCAACTTTAACTAGCATGTTCTCCATTATCCCTCTAGGATAATTTATTGATCGATCGGCTAGTTGTATGCTTATTCGTGTTGGTTTCAATTTTCCAAGGTGTAGTTTAGCGTAAAATGAATATGGCATTAAATTTATACTAGCACCTAAGTCTGCCAATGCTTCTATTGAACTAAGACTACCCAAAAAACATGGAATTGTGAAACTTCCTAGATCTGATAATTTTTCTGGTATCTTATTCAACAGCACTGTAGAACAATTAGCATTCATTGTAATAGCTGAGAGTTCTTCCATTTTCTTTCTATTTGTGATTAAATCTTTTAGGAATTAAGCATATCTTGGCATTCCTGAAATCACATCAATGAAAGGAAGATTGACATTTATTTGTTTAAACATATCCAAGAATTTGGATTGCTCGGCTTCAAGTCTTTCTTTTCTCATTTTACTCGGGTATGGAATTGGTGGTTGGTATGGTTTAACATAAGGCTTTGTCTTAACTGTGTTATCTTCATTAACCTTTTTAACTACCGGCTCTGTTTCCTTCTCTGACTCAAGTTGTGGTGCCTGTGTATTAGGAATAGAGTCATCAGAAATTACACTCATTTCAGGTGGTTTAAGTGTAATACCACTTCTTGTAGTAATGGCTTTAACTGTTTCATTCTGAGGGTTAGCATTTGTATCGCTGGGTAAACTCCCCGGTTTTCTTTCTCCAATTAACCTCGCTAGGTTACTTACTTCTTGTTCTAGATTTTGGATTGAAGCTTGTTGATTTCTGAATGCTTGAGCATTTTGTTCATTAGTTTGTTTATGAGATGTAAATAACTGGTTTTGAGATTATATTAGCTTCGCCATCATTTCATCCAAAATTGTCTTTTTCTCATCGGTTTGTGGTGGTTTATTTGGAAAAATAGTTCTTTACTGGTTGTAAGTATTATTAGATACTTGTTGATTGCTAGGACCTTGTTGGTTCTTGTATGGAACATTTCGGATATAATTCTGATTTTGATTGTAGTTTGGTCTTGGAGGTTGATAATTATTTTGATAATTATTTCCTGGCCTTTGTTCATGTATGAAACATTCTCTCTTTGTTCCATTGTTTGTTCAACACTGAGACAATCTTTTGTCAAATGTGGTCCTCCGCACTACTCACAACTAATTCGTATCGCGTGAATATTTTTAGTCATCTTTTCCATTCGTCTCTCGAATGCATCTAACTTTGCGGAAATGGAATCAAAGTCATGGCTAGAATCGGCTCTATCCACTTTAGATGAACAAAAGATATCTTTTTCTTGATGCCACTCATGTGAGTGGGATGCTGTATTATCAATAATTTTGTGAGCTTCGATTGCGGTTTTCTTCATAATGAAACCACCAGCTGCTGTGATGATGTCTTTTCGTGTAGCGACGTCGACTCCTTTGTAAAATATTTGAACTATTTGATAAGTATCTAGACCGTGTTGAGGACAACTTCTCAACATTTTTCCGAATCTTGTCCATGCCTCATATAACGTTTCATTTGGCTTTTGTTCGAACATGGAAATTTCTCCTTGAAGTCTCACGGCTTTAGATGCCGGAAAGAATCTTTTAAGAAATTTTTCAACTAAAACATCCCATGAATCAATCGCTCCTTCAGGTAATGATTGTAACCAATCTTTGGCTTCTCCCTTTAAAGTCCAGGGAAATAACATGAGATAGATCTGTTCATCTTCAATTTCTCTTAATTTAAATAGAGTACAGATCCTATTAAAGGTTCGAAGATGTTCGTTTGGATCTTCTTTTGGCGTACCACTAAATTGGCACTGATTAGTTACCATGTGTAGTATTTATCCTTTGATTTCATAATCTGGTGCATTAACGTCTGGTTGAATAATTGCGTGACCTTGGCCAGTGCGTGTAGCTTTCATTCGATCCTCCATACTTTGAGGTTCCGTTTCTTCCATGATTGAAATGGTTGAATCTGAATCACTAGAAGATTCTGATTTAACAGTTTCTTCCTTGATAATCTCTGTATGAATAATTTGTGGATCAGGAGGAATGATTATTGGCTCAGGATCCCTGAATTGTCCCTGAATATCCTTCGGGTCCTCAATTGTGAAGTCGGTTTCAAAAAATTGGATTATCAGAAATTTAAGTTGGAGTACTTATTCGACTAGATGATGATTCTAAAGAAAAATCAATGGCGACAATATTGGATAAATGTCTTGATCAAGTTACAGGTGGTGAACGTATGAAATGTGGTGAACGTTTTGCTTGGTGCATTTACCGAATATCCTATTAGTTATAAAGGTAAAAAATTTTAAAGTTATCAAATTAATAGACTTTTTTGATTTTGCCCACGTTTTGAATAGCCAATAGATGCAGCAGGTAGCCAGGACCCTTTAAATCGGAAGCCCACAACTCGCCACTAACAAATCCAGCTATCACTACGAACCAGAAAATTTTGGATGCCTATCAATTTAACCGCTTAAAATAATTTTTCGTCGAAATTTAAAGAAAATATAGAAAATTCTAGGTCCTAAAAACTAGTGCGTAGAAATGAAAGAAAAAGTGCGTCGAGAAATAAGAGTCGAAAAACAAACAGTCGAAAAATAAAAATAAGAAAGTAAAGCGTCGAAACTTAAAAGTCTGAAAACTAAATTTAAAAAGTTACGTCTAAAGGTATTAAAGCTTAAAGGAATTCTATATCCAAAACGGTAATAACTTAAAAGGCACTAAAATCTATTAAATATTAAAGCGATAAGCGACGTCGTAAAATTCTAAAGCGCCTAAATCTTAATCTAAAGAAAAAGCACTTAAATGATTTTACGGCAAAGCCAAAAAATCTAGAAATATAAAGTAACTACGGCAAAAACTAATTTTAAAACTAATTACGAACGATAAATATACAAATTACGAATTAAACGATAAAAATAATACGATTTATAAAAAGAGATTAAAAATTGATAAAATTACTTATTTTTATAAAAATATTATTTTTATATTATTAATTTATAAAAGTATTAATTATAATTATAAATACTTAATTAACACTAATTTAAATAAACTAAAACTAAATATTATTTAATTAAAACCCTAAATAATAAATTAATTAATTAATAATAATTAAAATCGTAACCCTAATCGTACCAGTTTAAGGATTAGAGGTGTCACCTCAGATCATGCAATTGCATGAGTTGAAGGTTTTAAAGCCATGCGGTCGCATGGTGTGTGGATCCAGGCCACTTCTTGGGCTGCTACCGTGATATGCCTGATTACTTATTTATTTTAATTTGATTTTTAATTTATAAAAATAATATATAAGTAATATTTATTATAAATAAATTTATATTTGTAAGACCTAAAAATAATACCTTTATACCTTTATATAAATTATAAAATGTATTTTATTTTTACTTAAACACTTAAAAATATAGAAAATTATTTTTTTTTATGTTTTTATATTTTTGTATTTTAAAACTTATATAAAATTATATTTTTACAAAAATACCTTAAAAACTAATTTTTTTTATATAGCGTTTCACTTCCCCGGCAGCGGCACCAAAAATACTTGATGTGTACGAGGTGTACGTGAAATACTATTATATTTTATTATGAAATACTATTAAATACAATACAATTTTACACAAGTTATTTATTTATTTATAGAATGGGATATACCTAAATCTTGCTACAACACTTATAGGCAGTGTACCTAATCGTAGAGTAGTGTAGTTTTTAGTAAGTCCAGTTCGTTCCATAGGGATACAGCTGAGTTTAACACTATATTTTTTATTAACTATATTTGTGTATATATATATATATATATATATATATATATATATATATATATATATAAGTATTATTATTATTATTATAAAAGGGGGTTTTACCGTTTAATGACCGGTTTGTCGATTTTAAAATTTAAGTCACAGTCAAAACCTAATGCAAAATATTAAAATATAAATAGAACTTAATTTAAAGCGTAAAGTAAATGACGATAAATAAAGTGTGATAATTTAAAGTGCGAAAAATATAATGACGATAAATAAAAGTGCGATGAGATATAAAATAAAGGAATTATGCTTATTTAAACTTCCGTAATCATGATGTTTGACATGTTGATTTTAATTTATTACTCTGGGTTAATTGTCCTTTGTCCTGGATTATTTTGATAAGGTCATCTGGTTTTGTCCATAATAGTCCATCGGTGATAATTATAAAGTGCGAGGGTCTTCGCCAAATTAACCTTATACCCGAAGTCAAATATTCCAACTAATGGGGGATTTAAACCGTAATAAGGTCTTAATACTTTGTTTAATGATTACACCAGGTTATCGACTGTGTGTAATCCAAGATTTTAATACTTTATTAACAATTACACCAATTACCCTTTAATGTAATCCACCTCTGTTTCAATGAGTCCATTGACTATTAATCCATCCCCGTATCCGATCAAATGAACAATCATTAGTATTTATAGATATCCCGTCCACCGTACCCAGTCAAGCGTATGTAGTTATATATAGATACGTCAAGTTGTAATCTCTATATTAAATTAACAAGATATAATTTAGTTAATTAAATATAAAGCCCATTATTAGCCCATAGTTCAATTTCCACAAGTGTCTGTCTTTTGTCCAAACCCCAATTATGGTCTAAAGCCCAATAACCCAGTCTTTAATATTTAGTCCAACATTACGATTACTTCGGCTTAAATAAACATAATAATAACTTAGCTACGAGACATTAATTTAAAAAGGTTGAACATAACTTACAATGAGTATTTATTGCGTAGTGTTACACGGACTGAGTTTCGACTTACAAAATCTTAAAACATTCGCTACTATAAACTTATTATTATTATTAACTTAAAATTATAATTATAAAATAAATATATATTAATTGAGAGAGTGATCAGAGAGATGTATGATGAAGGTGTAAATAAAATGTCCGAAATACGCTGCTATTTATAGATGTGGCCAGGTTTCCTCAGCCATGCGATCGCATGGGAATAAGGCCTCCAGGCCATGCGATCGGATGGATCCATTTTACAGCTCAGGATCTTTTGTTTTCTTGTTTGCCGACGTTTTATTTTAATATATATAAATAATATAATATATATATAATTTTATATAATTATATATATATATTATATTATATTCTTGTGTATAGTTGACTTGTAATTTTAGGTCCGTTGCGTCGTGCGTTGATACTCGGTTCAGGTCTCGGTTCTGGATTTTCGAATGTCCTTTCGTACGCTTAGATATCTTGTACTTTGCATTTCGAGGCTTGTACTCTTGTAATTTTTAGACGTTTCTCATCAATAAATTGAACTACTTGGATTGTATCTTGTACATTTGAGCTTTTTGGTAATTTGCGTCCTTAAATCATCGAATCTGTCTTTTGTCTTCACCTTTTGTTATTTAAACGAATATCATTTGTAAATAGAACAATTGCAACTAAAAGTTTGTCTTTTTTGAAGGATAATGCTATTAAATATATGTTCATTTTTAGCATTATCAGAAGGGTATGAAGATGCTTGTTTCGAGTGGGAGGATTCCTGATTTGAAGAAAGTAGA
Organism: Rutidosis leptorrhynchoides; assembly: GCF_046630445.1. NCBI lineage: Eukaryota > Viridiplantae > Streptophyta > Magnoliopsida > Asterales > Asteraceae > Rutidosis > Rutidosis leptorrhynchoides. Next base: position 342,745,456 of record NC_092336.1, read on the forward strand.
ACTTGGATTTTGCGAACCATGTGTTTATGGGAAGCAAAAAATAAGGTGACTTTTGGGAAATCGGGGAATGCACCTAAGTTGGAGAAATTGGAGCTCGTTCCTACGGATGTGTTTGGTCCAACCAATGTAGAATCACATGGAGGTTCTCGTTATTATGTCACCTTCATTGACAATTCCACTCGAAAGGTATGAGTTTATTTTCTTAAAGCTAAATCCGATGTGTTTAATACTTTTGTGAAGTGGAAAGCTATGGTTGAAAATGAAACTAACTTGAAAGTCAAGTGCTTGAAGTCGGATAATGGAGGGGAATATGGTAGTCTTGAATTTAAAGACCATTGTGCAAAGCTCGGTATTAGAATGTTGAAAACAGTACCAGAGACACCGCAACACAATGAGGTCACCGAACGTATGAATCGTACGTTAAATGAAAGGGCTAAGAGTATGAGACTACATGCCGGTTTGCCTAAGATGTTTTGGGCGGATGCGGTTAATACGGCGGCTTATTTGATAAATAGGGGACCCTCAACACCGTTGGGTTTCCGAATTCTCGAGAAAAAATGGCAAGGTAAGAAGGTGAGCTATGGTCATCTTAGGATCTTTGGGTGTAATGAATATGTGAAGACCAAAGATGCAGATAGAGACAAGCTTGAAGCTAAGTCAAAGAAGTGCATTTTCATAGGCTACGGGTCAGATGAAATGGGTTATCGTTGTTGGGATAACGAGGCCAGAAAAGTAATTCGTTCTCATGATGTTACTTTTGATGAAGATTCGATCTATGGCAAACCGAAAATGGGGAGTCCTAAACTGGGTCATGTAACTTTTGACGATGTTTCTATTGACGATCTTGCAGGTTCTAGTGGGAGTATGGAAAACAATGATTTGCTAATAAACGGTGAGGCATCGGAAAATTCTAATGATGGGGATGATTCGGAAAGCAGTGATGATTCCGAACAAAGTGCGAGTTCTAGTGATGAGGAGGACACAAATGAAACCGATCCAACCATTCCGGTTACTTTTACACCAAGACGCTCGACTAGAGTGCCCAAACCTAATCCTAGGTATTCTCCATCAGTAAAAGAATCCATACAATGGGAGCTTGCCTTGAAAGAAGAGATGTGATCACTTGAGAAGAACAAGACTTGGTCACTAGTGAAGTTATCTCATAATAAAAGGGCATTGCAAAGCAAATGGGTGTATATAATCAAGAATGAGTTAGATGGCAAGAGAAGGTACAAGGCTCGTTTGGTAGTCACAGGCTTTCAACAAAAGGAAGGGGTTGACTACAAAGAGATATTTTTACCGGTAGTTAAAATGACTACTACCCGTTTGGTACTTTCTATGGTTGCGTCAGAAGACTTACATCTTGAGCAACTAGATGTAAAAACTGCATTCTTACATGCTGATCTTGTTGAAGAGATCTACATGAGGCAACCCGAGGGCTTTGAGGTAAAGGGTAAAGAGAAGTGGGTTTGTAAGCTAAAGGAAAGTTTGTATGGATTGAAGCAAGCACCTCGGCAATGGTACTTGAAGTTTGACGAGTTTATGAAGAAGATTGGTTTCTTAAGATGTGAAGCGGATCACTGTTGCTACTTTAAGAAATTCGTTACATAATCTTATTCTTGTATGTTGATGACATGTTGCTTGCAGGTTCTAACATGTCCGAAATTAATAAGTTGAAGGGATTACTTTCCCGAGATTTCGAGATGAAGGATCTTGGTGGTGCTAAGCAAATACTTGGCATGAGTGTTGTGCGTGATCGTGTGAAGGGTACTCTATACTTGTCTCAATCCAAATATATTGAGAAAGTAGTAGAGATGTTCAACATGGAAGATTCAAAGGCTCGTTCTGTGCCTTTGGGAAGCACCTTAAAATTATTGAAAAGTCAATCACCAAAGACGGTAAATGACAAAATGGATATGGAAAAGGTTCCATATGCATCGGCCGTGGGTAGTATTATGTATGCCATGGTTTGTAAAAGACCCGACATTGCTCAAGCAGTGGGAGTTGTAAGTCGTTATATGTCTAATCTGGGGAAAGAGCATTGGGAAGCAGGCAAATGGTTGCTTCGTTATTTGAAAGGTATTTCTAATATGGGATTGTGTTTCTCTAAAAATAAACTCATACTTAGAGGTTATGCAGATGCTGATTTGGGTGGATGTGATGATTCAGGGAAAAGCACTAAATGTTATGTTTTCACAATGGGGAAGACGGCGATTAGTTGGTTATCTCGATTGCAAAAGAGTGTCACTTTGTCAACCACCTAAGCCGAATACAAGGATATTGCTGAAGCTTCTAAAGTGCTAGTGTGGTTAAAGAACTTCTTAGGCGAGTTGGGTAAAAGATAAGACTACTGCATCTTGTATTGTGATAATCAAAGTGCGGTTCATCTTGGGAAGAATTCGGTGTTTCATAGTCGAACGAAACACATCAAGATAAGGTATCATTCTATTAACAACATATAAATGATGGCACTTTATTCTTGGAGAAAATCCTTGGTACGAAGAATCCTGCCGATATGTTTACTATGGTGGTTATGACGGAGAAATTGAGATTTTGCATTACCTCAATTGGTCTTCTCATGACTTGATGAGAGAAGACCACTGAAGCGACCCGTCCTAATCCATAAGGATGAATACAATAACATATGGTTAGATCACGAGGCAATTTTAACGACCTGTCCTAATCCATCTGGACGAATACATTACATTTGGTTACATCGTGAGGTTCTGACCTCTATATGATACATTTTACAAACATTGCATTCGTTTTTAAAAAGACAAACTTTCATTACATCGAAAGTTGACGGCATGCATACCATTTCATAATATATTCAACTATAATTGACTTAATAATAATCTTGATGAACTCAACAACTCGAATGCAACGTCTTTTGAAATATGTTATGAATGACTCCAAGTAATATCTCTAAAATGAGCAAATGCACAGCGGGAGATTTCTTTCATACCTGAGAATAAACATGCTTTAAAGTGTCAACCAAAAGGTTGGTGAGGTCATTAGTTTATCATAATCAATATTTATTTCCATCATTTTTATAGACCACAAGATACTCATATTTCGAAAACAATCTGTTCAGGTCTGCTCACTGCTGTAAAAATCATTCATATGAAGAACACTGGAACCTTTCAAAATAACTCACCAACGGTAACTAATGTGTACGTGTGATATCGGCTAAAAAAGTTATGTTTTTACCCCCGATATTGAGTCCCAAAAGCATAAAGTTCAAAGCTTTATCGGAAAAATAATCGCTTTCTCGGTTAAATTTGTAGGTAAAGTAATTACGAAGATGATGCAAAAATCAAGAGAAACGGAGCTAAAACGAAGATTCTTGAGCAAAAACGGTGAAAGACAAGAAATCAAGCTATGATCCAGTGATTCACGGCTGACCAGACCAAAAACAGCCTGCAATACGGCTTGCTAGTATGGGGTACGGCCTGCCAAACGGTTCAGCAAACGGCCCCAAGAAACGGCTTGCCTGGCAAACGACCTGCCAAATATGGCCTGCCAAACGGCTTGCCAAACGGCCAGCCAGCCGTTTGCAGGCAGATTTCTAGTCTATTTAAAGGGCTTTTTGTCATTCAATTTCCATACACCTCTCTTCACTCTTTCACTACAATACCCTTTCTCTCACTAGAGCTTTCAAGGCCTTCTCAGCTCCGAGCGGGAAATTAAGTACCCGGAGGCGAACTTCGAAGATTGTAATAGGAGCGGTCTAGATGTTGTCAGCACTTGTAATGGTCCAGATCTCGTCTGTAAACGGTGAACACTTTCCTTAATTTAATAAAGTAATTATCTTAAGTTGCTTTCATCTTGCATGATTATCTATCCGTTACAAATGTTTATTATATGTTGAATATTTTATCTGAAACTTATCATACTGTTATGCTGAAACCTTGACGGTTAAGAATTTTAATTTATGGATCACCCTTTCCGCTTATTCACGTGGCTATAACCTAGTATTAGGACCTGATCAACCCTAGGATACAAGGTAAGTAGTTATGTGTGCTTAACGTCACAATAGGGATATAGTACCTACGTACGAATAACCACTTGTTCGTCATAGAAGAGCTGCCCATTTAGGTTGTGATTAGAGTTAGCATTAGAGAGTTCCGTGGACACTAGCTTACTCAAAAGCATGATTCGAGTCAGAAGCAATGTTCTTGAGATATTGTAAGATGATCCGGGGTTGAATAATTGATCGCAAAGGAGAGACTTCTATCCCAATTAGCAGTACCTTAGAATATCTAAGATTGCACATCTATTAATGTTAAGGCATAACATAGTGATTAAATGGTAGGATATTGCTTTAGTTAGACTAACTAGGATTAAGAAAAGCTGAGACTTTCCTTTATGGGTATACCACTTTGTTCATGCACCTAGGATTCATTCCATAAGGTCGTTTAAACCTTTTAGGTTAACGTTGAGAGTAGGGATATCTGTCGTAGCCAGAATCTTCAAGGCCTAAACTCTTAGTGACAAATCAGTTAGGTTCATAGCCCAGTTGATTGAGGTTTAGTGTTTATCCTAGGAAGTTAAACTCTTGCGATAATTCCCTTTCAGAATTCTATTCTTCATACCTATCTATCTTTACTTTTATTGTCCAATTACTGTTTTATTTAGTTAGTCTTAATCTATCACCTCTTGTTACTAGGGTTAACTATATAGGCACTTTTGTCCCACGTTACTGAGAAAACATACAAAAATACGTACCTGAGTTATATTTACCACTTACTCGTTAAAAAGAAGACAAGTAGGTGAGTTATAGCTAGGGACCCCAACGAAATATAAATAATAAAACCATTACTCCCCCCTGTGGTAGCTGATTCTGACGTGTCGCGGCCTAACGACACCGCGCAAATAAAATCGTCCGTTTTAGCCAAATCACGAGGGAGGTAAGTTTTTGGCGCCGCTACCGCGGAATTATTTTCTTTCTGTTAAGGTAATCATTGATTCTATCAAGATATCTGATATTCTTGGGTGGTGTCTAAGAAAGACAATTATACACGGACTTGGTTGTTGGATTTTCCGAATAGTCTCCAATTATATTGGAACCAAAAGGATCCTGCCTCTCCGTTGTCTGCCTGGCCACTTATTTCAAAGATAAATTGACAAGAAACACACATGCTTAACAAGCAGAGAGTTTGTCGGTATAGGATTTAAAGTCACCATTACAGTAAACCCTTTTCAAAATTATAAAAACAAAATATTAATTACTGAAATGTCCCGTTCTTATTGATTAAAAACGTTCCATATTAATTGATTTCGTTGCGAGGTTTTGACCTCTATATGAGACGTTTTTCAAAGACTGCATTCATTTTAAAACTAACCATAACCTTTATTTCATCAATAAAGGTTTAAAAAGCTTTACGTAGATTATCAAATAATGATAATCTAAAATATCCTGTTTACACACGACCATTACATAATGGTTTACAATACAAATATGTTACAATAAAATAAGTTTCTTGAATGCAGTTTTTACACAATATCATACAAGCATGGACTCCAAATCTCGTCCTTATTTAAGTATGCGACAGCGGAAGCTCTTAATAATCACCCGAGAATAAACATGCTTAAAACGTCAACAAAAATGTTGGTGAGTTATAGGTTTAACCTATATATATCAAATCATAATAATAGACCACAAGATTTCATATTTCAATACACATCCCATACATAGAGATAAAAATCATTCATATGGTGAACACCTGGTAACCGACATTAACAAGATGCATATATAAGAATATCCCCATCATTCCGGGACACCCTTCGGATATGATATAAATTTCGAAGTACTAAAGCATCCGGTACTTTGGATGGGGTTTGTTAGGCCCAATAGATCTATCTTTAGGATTCGCATCAATTAGGGTGTCTGTTCCCTAATTCTTAGATTACCAGACTTAATAAAAAGGGGCATATTCGATTTCGATAATTCAACCATAGAATGTAGTTTCACGTACTTGTGTCTATTTTATAAATCATTTATAAAACCTGCATGTATTCTCATCCCAAAAATATTAGATTTTAAAAGTGGGACTATAACTCACTTTCACAGATTTTTACTTCGTCGGGAAGTAAGACTTGGCCACTGGTTGATTCACGAACCTATAACAATATATACATATATATCAAAGTATGTTCAAAATATATTTACAACACTTTTAATATATTTTGATGTTTTAAGTTTATTAAGTCAGCTGTCCTCGTTAGTAACCTACAACTAGTTGTCCACAGTTAGATGTACAGAAATAAATCGATAAATATTATCTTGAATCAATCCACAACCCAGTGTATACGTATCTCAGTATTGATCACAACTCAAACTATATATATTTTGGAATCAACCTCAACCCTGTATAGCTAACTCCAACATTCACATATAGAGTGTCTATGGTTGTTCCGAAATATATATAGATGTGTCGACATGATAGGTCAAAACATTGTATACGTGTCTATGGTATCTCAAGATTACATAATATACAATACAAGTTGATTAAGTTATGGTTGGAATAGATTTGTTACCAATTTTCACGTAGCTAAAATGAGAAAAATTATCCAATCTTGTTTTACCCATAACTTCTTCATTTTAAATCCGTTTTGAGTGAATCAAATTGCTATGGTTTCATATTGAACTCTATTTTATGAATCTAAACAGAAAAAGTATAGGTTTATAGTCGGAAAAATAAGTTACAAGTCGTTTTTGTAAAGGTAGTCATTTCAGTCGAAAGAACGACGTCTAGATGACCATTTTAGAAAACATACTTCCACTTTGAGTTTAACCATAATTTTTGGATATAGTTTTATGTTCATAATAAAAATCATTTTCTCAGAATAACAACTTTTAAATCAAAGTTTATCATAGTTTTTAATTAACTAACCCAAAACAGCCCGCGGTGTTACTACGATGGCGTAAATCTGGTTTTACGGTGTTTTTCGTGTTTCCAGGTTTTAAATCATTAAGTTAGCATATCATATAGATATAGAACATGTGTTAAGTTGATTTTAAAAGTCAAGTTAGAAGGATTAACTTTTGTTTGCGAACAAGTTTAGAATTAACTAAACTATGTTCTAGTGATTACAAGCTTAAACCTTCGAATAAGATAGCTTTATATGTATGAATCGAATGATGTTATGAACATAATTACTACCTTAAGTTCCTTGGATAAACCTACTGGAAAAGAGAAAAATGGATCTAGCTTCAACGGATCTTTGGATGGCTCGAAGTTCTTGAAGCAGAATCATGACACGAAAACAAATTCAAGTAAGATCATCACTTGAAATAAGATTGTTATAGTTATAGAAATTGAATCAAAGTTTGAATATGATTATTACCTTATATTAGAATGATAACCTACTGTAAGAAATAAAGATTTCTTGAGGTTGGATGATCACCTTACAAGATTGGAAGTGAGCTAGCAAACTTGAAAGTATTCTTGATTTTATGTAACTAGAACTTGTAGAATATATGAAGAACACTTAGAACTTGAAGATAGAACTTGAGAGAGATCAATTAGATGAAGAAAATTGAAGAATGAAAGTGTTTGTAGGTGTTTTTGGTCGTTGGTGTATGGATTAGATATAAAGGATATGTAATTTTGTTTTCATGTAAATAAGTCATGAATGATTACTCATATTTTTGTAATTTTATGAGATATTTCATGCTAGTTGCCAAATGATGGTTCCCACATGTGTTAGGTGACTCACATGGGCTACTAAGAGCTGATCATTGAAGTGTATATACCAATAGTACATACATCTAAAAGCTGTGTATTGTACGAGTACGAATACGGGTGCATACGAGTAGAATTGTTGATGAAACTGAACGAGGATGTAATTGTAAGCATTTTTGTCAAGTAGAAGTATTTTGATAAGTGTATTGAAGTCTTTCAAAAGTGTATAAATACATATTAAAACACTACATGTATATACATTTTAACTGAGTCGTTAAGTCATCGTTAGTCGTTACATGTAAGTGTTGTTTTGAAACCTTTAGGTTAACGATCTTGTTAAATGTTGTTAACCCAATGTTTATAATATCAAATGAGATTTTAAATTATTATATTATCATGATATTATCATGTATGAATATCTATTAATATGATATATATACATTAAATGTCTTTACAACGATAATCGTTACATATATGTCTCGTTTAAAAATCATTAAGTTAGTAGTCTTGTTTTTACATATGTAGTTCATTGTTAATATACTTAATGATATGTTTACTTATCATAGTATCATGTTAACTATATATATATCCATATATATGTCATCATATAGTTTTTACAAGTTTTAACGTTCGTGAATCACCGGTCAACTTGGGTGGTCAATTGTCTATATGAAACATATTTCAATTAATCAAGTCTTAACAAGTTTGATTGCTTAACATGTTAGAAACATTTAATCATGTAAATATCAATCTCAATTAATATATATAAACATGGAAAAGTTCGGGTCACTACAGTACCTACCCGTTAAATAAATTTCGTCCCGAAATTTTAAGCTGTTGAAGGTGTTGACGAATCTTCTGGAAATAGATGCGGGTATTTCTTCTTCATCTGATCTTCACGCTCCTAGGTGAACTCGAGTCCTCTACGAGCATTCCATCGAACCTTAACAATTGGTATCTTGTTTTGCTTAAGTCTTTTAACCTCACGATCCATTATTTCGACGGGTTCTTCGATGAATTGAAGTTTTTCGTTGATTTGGATTTCATCTAACGGAATAGTGAGATCTTCTTTAGCAAAACATTTCTTCAAATTCGAGACGTGGAAAGTGTTATGTACAGCCGCGAGTTGTTGAGGTAACTCAAGTCGGTAAGCTACTGGTCCGACACGATCAATAATCTTGAATGGTCCAATATACCTTGGATTTAATTTCCCTCGTTTACCAAATCGAACAACGCCTTTCCAAGGTGCAACATTAAGCATGACCATCTCTCCAATTTCGAATTCTATATCTTTTCTTTTAATGTCAGCGTAGCTCTTTTGTCGACTTTGGGCGGTTTTCAACCGTTGTTGAATTTGGATGATCTTCTCGGTAGTTTCTTGTATAATCTCTGGACCCGTAATCTGTCTATCCCCCACTTCACTCCAACAAATCGGAGACCTGCACTTTCTACCATAAAGTGCTTCAAACGGCGCCATCTCAATGCTTGAATGGTAGCTGTTGTTGTAGGAAAATTCTGCTAACGGTAGATGTCGATCCCAACTGTTTCCAAAATCAATAACACATGCTCGTAGCATGTCTTCAAGCGTTTGTATCGTCCTTTCGCTCTGCCCATCAGTTTGTGGATGATAGGCAGTACTCATGTCTAGACGAGTTCCTAATGCTTGCTGTAATGTCTGTCGGAATCTTGAAATAAATCTGCCATCCCTATCAGAGATAATAGAGATTGGTATTCCATGTCTGGAGACGACTTCCTTCAAATACAGTCGTGCTAACTTCTCCATCTTGTCATCTTCTCTTATTGGCAGGAAGTGTGCTGATTTGGTGAGACGATCAACTATTACCCAAATAGTATCAAAACTACTTGCAGTCCTTGGCAATTTAGTGATGAAATCCATGGTAATGTTTTCCCATTTCCATTCCGGAATTTCGGGTTGTTGAAGTAGACCTGATGGTTTCTGATGCTCAGCTTTGACCTTAGAACACGTCAAACATTCTCCTACGTATTTAGCAACATCGGCTTTCATACCCGGCCACCAAAAATGTTTCTTGAGATCCTTGTACATCTTCCCCGTTCCAGGATGTATTGAGTATCTGGTTTTATGAGCTTCTCTAAGTACCATTTCTCTCATATCTCCAAATTTTGGTACCCAAATCCTTTCAGCCCTATACCGGGCTCCGTCTTCCCGAATATTAAGATGCATCTCCGATCCTTTGGGTATTTCATCCTTTAAATTTCCCTCTTTTAAAACTCCTTGTTGCGCCTCCTTTATTTGAGTAGTAAGGTTATTATGAATCATTATATTCATAGATTTTACTCGAATGGGTTCTCTGTCCTTCCTGCTCAAGGCATCGGCTACCACATTTGCCTTCCCCGGGTGGTAACGAATCTCAAAGTCGTAATCATTCAACAATTCAATCCACCTACGCTGCCTCATATTCAGTTGTTTCTGATTAAATATGTGTTGAAGACTTTTGTGGTCGGTATATATAATACTTTTGACCCCATATAAGTAGTGCCTCCAAGTCTTTAATGCAAAAACAACTGCGCCTAATTCCAAATCATGCGTCGTATAATTTTGCTCGTGAATCTTCAATTGTCTAGAGGCATAAGCAATCACCTTCGTTCGTTGCATTAATACACAACCGAGACCTTGCTTTGATGCATCACAATAAATCACAAAATCATCATTCCCTTCAGGCAATGACAATATAGGTGCCGTAGTTAGCTTTTTCTTCAATAACTGAAACGCCTTCTCTTGTTCATCATTCCATTCAAATTTCTTCCCTTTATGCGTTAATGCAGTCAAGGGTTTTGCTATTCTGGAAAAGTCTTGGATGAACCTTCTGTAGTAACCAGCTAGTCCTAAAAACTGGCGTATGTGTTTCGGAGTTTTCGGGGTTTCCCACTTTTCAACAGTTTCTATCTTTGCCGGATCCACCTTAATACCTTCTTTGTTCACTATGTGACCGAGGAATTGAACTTCTTCCAACCAAAATGCACACTTTGAAAACTTAGCGTACAATTCTTCCTTCCTCAATACTTCTAACACCTTTCTCAAATGTTCACCGTGTTCTTGCTCATTCTTTGAGTAAATAAGTATGTCATCAATGAAAACAATGACAAACTTGTCAAGGTATGGTCCACACACTCGGTTCATAAGGTCCATGAACACAGCTGGTGCATTAGTTAAACCAAACGGCATGACCATAAACTCGTAATGACCGTAACGTGTTCTGAAAGCAGTCTTTGGAATATCATCTTCTTTCACCCGCATTTGATGATACCCGGAACGTAAGTCAATCTTTGAATAAACAGAAGAGCCTTGTAGTTGATCAAATAAGTCATCAATTCTCGGTAGTGGGTAGCGGTTCTTGATGGTAAGTTTGTTCAACTCTCGGTAGTCGATACACAACCTGAATGTACCATCTTTCTTCTTGACAAACAAAACAGGAGCTCCCCACGGTGATGTGCTTGGTCGAATGAAACCACGCTCTAAAAGTTCTTGTAATTGGCTTTGTAGTTCTTTCATCTCGCTGGGTGCGAGTCTGTAAGGAGCACGAGCTATTGGTGCAGCTCCTGGTACAAGATCTATTTGAAATTCAACGGATCGATGTGGGGGTAATCCCGGTAATTCTTTCGGAAATACATCGGGAAATTCTTTTGCAATGGGAACATCATTGATGCTCTTTTCTTCAGTTTGTACTTTCTCGACGTGTGCTAGAACAGCATAGCAACCTTTTCTTATTAGTTTTTGTGCCTTCAAACTACTAATAAGATGTAGCTTCGTGTTGCCCTTTTCTCCGTACACCATTAAGGGTTTTCCTTTTTCTCGTATAATGCGAATTGCATTTTTGTAACAAACGATCTCTGCTTTCACTTCTTTCAACCAGTCCATACTGATTATCACATCAAAACTCCCTAACTCTACTGGTATCAAATCAATCTTAAATGTTTCGCTAACCAGTTTAATTTCTCGATTCCGACATATATTATCTGCTGAAATTAATTTACCATTTGCTAATTCGAGTAAAAATTTACTATCCAAAGGCGTCAATGGACAACTTAATTTAGCACAAAAATCTCTACTCATATAGCTTCTATCCGCACTCGAATCAAATAAAACGTAAGCAGATTTATTGTCAATAATAAACGTACCCGTAACAAGCTCCGGGTCTTCCTGTGCCTCTGCCGCATTAATTTTGAAAACTCTTCCGCGGCCTTGTCCATTCGTGTTCTCCTGGTTCGGGCAATTTCTAATAATGTGGCCCAGTTTTCCACATTTATAACAAACTACATTGGCATAACTTGCTCCGACACTACTTGCTCTGCCATTACTCGTTCCGACACCATTTGTTCCTTTCGTTTTATTAACCCCTGGTCCGTAGACCTCACACTTTGCCGCGCTATGACCATTTCTTTTACACTTGTTGCAAAATTTGGTGCAGAACCCCGAGTGATACTTTTCACACCTTTGGCATAGCTGTTTCTGATTGTTGTTGTTGTTGCGGTTATTATTGTTGTTGGGATGATTGTTGTAGTTGCTGCTGTTGTTGTTGTTGTTGGGCCGTTTGTTGTAGTTGCGATTGATGTTGCGATTGTTGGGATAATTGTTGCGATTATTGTTGTAATTATTGTTATTGTATTGGTGATTCTTATCACCGTTTTCCTCCCACTTTCTTTTGACTTGCTTCACATTGGCCTCTTCAGCAGTCTGTTCTTTAATTCTTTCTTCAATCTGGTTCACTAGTTTGTGAGCCATTCTACATGCCTGTTGTATGGAGGCGGGCTCGTGTGAACTTATATCTTCTTGGATTCTTTCCGGTAATCCTTTCACAAACGCATCGATCTTCTCTTCCTCATCTTCGAATGCTCCCGGACACAATAGGCACAATTCTGTGAATCGTCTTTCGTACGTGGTAATATCAAATCCTTGGGTTCGTAACCCTCTAAGTTCTGTCTTGAGCTTATTGACCTCAGTTCTGGGACGGTACTTCTCGTTCATCAAGTGCTTGAATGCTGACCACGGTAGTGCGTACGCATCGTCTTATCCCACTTGCTCTAGATAGGTATTCCACCATGTTAACGCAGAACCTGTGAAGGTATGCGTAGCGTACTTCACTTTGTCCTCTTCAGTACACTTACTTATGGCAAACACCGATTCGACCTTCTCGGTCCACCGTTTCAATCCGATCGGTCCTTCGGTTCCATCAAATTCCAAAGGTTTGCAGGCAGTGAATTCTTTGTAGGTGCATCCTACACGATTTCCTATACTGCTAGATCCAAGGTTATTGTTGGTATGTAGCGCAGCCTGTACTGCGGCTATGTTTGAAGCTAGAAAAGTACGGAATTCCTCTTCATTCATATTCACGGTGTGTCGAGTAGTCGGTGCCATTTCCTTCAAAATATTCAAATGGAACAAGTTAATCATACAGAATATTAAGAGTAGTTAATAGTATTTCGTAGCATAATATGAACTCATTTATAAAAGCTTTTTCTTCATATTAGCGTTTTATAAGTTTAAATTCTGGTAGTACCTACCCGTTAAGTTCATACTTAGTAGCTAATATACAATTCAACTACTACAATTCTATATGAAAAACTGATTATAATAATATTTCGCGTTCAAACTTTTACACAATATTTTACAAACTTACAATACCGCTTATTTTACATATAGCATGAAATATAGCACACAATAAATTTGATACAAGATGGTTGTGAAGATAATTCTAGCTAGTACACAAGTCCTTCAGCAAAGGCAATAAAGACACGTAATTCATACGTCCAAAAACAAGTCATGCATTCTGGTTTTACTAGGATTACTTCCCATCCTTGGTCTTGTGGAACATAACCGTTATGGCCGTTGATAAGACAGCGTGTTGTAACGTCGTCAAAGGGATGAGGGTTACGTAATGTCCAACAGTCCCGTAACAATCTAAAAACCTCATTTCTTACCCTAATTACCGACTCCGTCACTTGTGGAAACGTTTTGTTTAATAGTTGTAGCCCGATGTTCTTGTTCTCACTTTGGTGAGAAGCGAACATTACTAATCCGTAAGCATAACATGCTTCTTTATGTTGCATGTTAGCCTCTTTTTCTAAATCATGAAGTCCAATATTCGGATATATTGAGTCAAAATAATTTCTTAACCCATTGCGTAAAATAGCATTTGGGTTCCCCGCAATATATGCGTCAAAGTAAACACATCGTAACTTATGGGTTTCCCAATGTGATATCCCCCATCTTTCAAACGAAAGTCTCTTATAAACCAAGACATTCTTGGAACGTTCTTCGAATGTCTTACAAACTGATCTCGCCTTAAATAGTTGTGCCGAGGAATTCTGACTGACTCTAGACAAGATTTCATCAATCATGTCTCCGGGTAGGTCTCTTAAAATATTGGGTTGTCTATCCATTTTGTGTTTTTAAACTGTAAAATAGACAAGAGTTAGATTCATAAAAAAAATACTTATTAATACAAGCAATTTTTACATATATCATAAAGTATAAGCACACTATATTGCATATATTACACCACACGAATGCAACTATCTTATTCCGACTCGCTCATTTCTTCTTCTTCGATTTTGGTTCGTTTTGCCAAGTTGCTAGGGATATATGATGTTCCCCTAATACGAGCCGTCGTTTTCCACATTGGTTTAGAAAAACCTGGTGGTTTAGAGGTTCCCGGGTCATTGTTACAACTTAAGGACTTCGGGGGTTGACGATACATATAAAGTTCATCGGGGTTGGAATTAGATTTCTTTATTTTTATACCCTTTTCCTTATTATTTTCTTTTGCCTTTTTAAATTCAGTTCGGGTAATTTCTATAATATCATCGGAATTCTCGTCGGAATCCGATTCATCGGAGAATTGGTAATCCTCCCAATATTTTGCTTCCTTGGCGGAAACACCATTGACCATAATTAACCTTGGTCGGTTGGTTGAGGATTTTCTTTTACTTAACCGTTTTATTATTTCCCCCACCGGTTTAATTTCTTCATCCGGTTCCGATTCTTCTTCCGGTTCCGATTCCTCTTCCGGTTCCGATTCCTCTTCCGGTTCCGACTCTTCTTCCGGTTCCGATTCCTCTTCCGGTTCCGACTCTTCTTCCGGTTCCTCTTCGGGAACTTGTGAATCAGTCCACGAATCATTCCAATTTACATTTGACTCTTCATTATTATTAGGTGAGTCAATGGGACTTGTTCTAGAGGTAGACATCTATCACATAATATCAAACGCGTTAAGAGATTAATATATCACATAATATTCACATGTTAAAAATATATAGTTTCCAACAAAATTTGTTAAGCAATCATTTTTCAAGTAAACACGGTCGAAGTCCAGACTCACTAATGCATCCTAACAAACTCGATAAGACACACTAATGCAAAATTCTGGTTCTCTAAGACCAACGCTCGGATACCAACTGAAATGTCCCGTTCTTATTGATTAAAAACGTTCCATATTAATTGATTTCGTTGCGAGGTTTTGACCTCTATATGAGACGTTTTTCAAAGACTGCATTCATTTTAAAACTAACCATAACCTTTATTTCATCAATAAAGGTTTAAAAAGCTTTACGTAGATTATCAAATAATGATAATCTAAAATATCCTGTTTACACACGACCATTACATAATGGTTTACAATACAAATATGTTACAATAAAATAAGTTTCTTGAATGCAGTTTTTACACAATATCATACAAGCATGGACTCCAAATCTCGTCCTTATTTAAGTATGCGACAGCGGAAGCTCTTAATAATCACCTGAGAATAAACATGCTTAAAACGTCAACAAAAATGTTGGTGAGTTATAGGTTTAACCTATATATATAAAATCATAATAATAGACCACAAGATTTCATATTTCAATACACATCCCATACATAGAGATAAAAATCATTCATATGGTGAACACCTGGTAACCGACATTAACAAGATGCATATATAAGAATATCCCCATCATTCCGGGACACCCTTCGGATATGATATAAATTTCGAAGTACTAAAGCATCCGGTACTTTGGATGGGGTTTGTTAGGCCCAATAGATCTATCTTTAGGATTCGCGTCAATTAGGGTGTCTGTTCCCTAATTCTTAGATTACCAGACTTAATAAAAAGGGGCATATTCGATTTCGATAATTCAACCATAGAATGTAGTTTCACGTACTTGTGTCTATTTTGTAAATCATTTATAAAACCTGCATGTATTCTCATCCCAAAAATATTAGATTTTAAAAGTGGGACTATAACTCACTTTCACAGATTTTTACTTCGTCGGGAAGTAAGACTTGGCCACTGGTTGATTCACGAACCTATAACAATATATACATATATATCAAAGTATGTTCAAAATATATTTACAACACTTTTAATATATTTTGATGTTTTAAGTTTATTAAGTCAGCTGTCCTCGTTAGTAACCTACAACTAGTTGTCCACAGTTAGATGTACAGAAATAAATCGATAAATATTATCTTGAATCAATCCACAACCCAGTGTATACGTATCTCAGTATTGATCACAACTCAAACTATATATATTTTGGAATCAACCTCAACCCTGTATAGCTAACTCCAACATTCACATATAGAGTGTCTATGGTTGTTCCGAAATATATATAGATGTGTCGACATGATAGGTCGAAACATTGTATACGTGTCTATGGTATCTCAAGATTACATAATATACAATACAAGTTGATTAAGTTATGGTTGGAATAGATTTGTTACCAATTTTCACGTAGCTAAAATGAGAAAAATTATCCAATCTTG
This sequence comes from Rutidosis leptorrhynchoides, assembly GCF_046630445.1. Lineage (NCBI taxonomy): Eukaryota > Viridiplantae > Streptophyta > Magnoliopsida > Asterales > Asteraceae > Rutidosis > Rutidosis leptorrhynchoides. Next base: position 342,761,929 of record NC_092336.1, read on the forward strand.
TTTTACCCATAACTTCTTAATTTTAAATCCGTTTTGAGTGAATTAAATTGCTATGGTTTCATATTGAACTCTATTTTATGAATCTAAACAGAAAAAGTATAGGTTTATAGTCGGAAAAATAAGTTACAAGTCGTTTTTGTAAAGGTAGTCATTTCAGTCCAAAGAACGACGTCTAGATGACCATTTTAGAAAACATACTTCCACTTTGAGTTTAACCATAATTTTTGGATATAGTTTTATGTTCATAATAAAAATCATTTTCTCAGAATAACAACTTTTAAATCAAAGTTTATCATAGTTTTTAATTAACTAACCCAAAACAGCCCGCGGTGTTACTACGATGGCGTAAATCTGGTTTTACGGTGTTTTTCGTGTTTCCAGGTTTTAAATCATTAAGTTAGCATATCATATAGATATAGAACATGTGTTAAGTTGATTTTAAAAGTCAAGTTAGAAGGATTAACTTTTGTTTGCGAACAAGTTTAGAATTAACTAAACTATGTTCTAGTGATTACAAGCTTAAACCTTCGAATAAGATAGCTTTATATGTATGAATAAGCAGAATCATGACACGAAAACAAATTCAAGTAAGATCATCACTTGAAATAAGATTGTTATAGTTATAGAAATTGAATCAAAGTTTGAATATGATTATTACCTTGTATTAGAATGATAACCTACTGTAAGAAATAAAGATTTCTTGAGGTTGGATGATCACCTTACAAGATTGGAAGTGAGCTAGCAAACTTGAAAGTATTCTTGATTTTATGTAACTAGAACTTGTAGAATATATGAAGAACACTTAGAACTTGAAGATAGAACTTGAGAGAGATCAATTAGATGAAGAAAATTGAAGAATGAAAGTGTTTGTAGGTGTTTTTGGTCGTTGGTGTATGGATTAGATATAAAGGATATGTAATTTTGTTTTCATGTAAATAAGTCATGAATGATTACTCATAATTTTGTAATTTTATGAGATATTTCATGCTAGTTGCCAAATGATGGTTCCCACATGTGTTAGGTGACTCACATGGGCTGCTAAGAGCTGATCATTGAAGTGTATATACCAATAGTACATACATCTAAAAGCTGTGTATTGTACGAGTACGAATACGGGTGCATACGAGTAGAATTGTTGATGAAACTGAACGAGGATGTAATTGTAAGCATTTTTGTCAAGTAGAAGTATTTTGATAAGTGTATTGAAGTCTTTCAAAAGTGTATAAATACATATTAAAACACTACATGTATATACATTTTAACTGAGTCGTTAAGTCATCGTTAGTCGTTACATGTAAGTGTTGTTTTGAAACCTTTAGGTTAACGATCTTGTTAAATGTTGTTAACCCAATGTTTATAATATCAAATGAGATTTTAAATTATTATATTATCATGATATTATCATGTATGAATATCTATTAATATGATATATATACATTAAATGTCTTTACAACGATAATCGTTACATATATGTCTCGTTTAAAAATCATTAAGTTAGTAGTCTTGTTTTTACATATGTAGTTCATTGTTAATATACTTAATGATATGTTTACTTATCATAGTATCATGTTAACTATATATATATATCCATATATATGTCATCATATAGTTTTTACAAGTTTTAACGTTCGTAAATCACCGGTCAACTTGGGTGGTCAATTGTCTATATGAAACATATTTCAATTAATCAAGTCTTAACAAGTTTGATTGCTTAACATGTTAGAAACATTTAATCATGTAAATATCAATCTCAATTAATATATATAAACATGGAAAAGTTCGGGTCACTACAAATTATGATTTTCATTTCTGTAGTTTCCAGTTCAAACTTAACCAACTACGAAGAAAGTGCGAATGGCAGTTGCTCTCCCACAACTTCGGAAACCGGCGAAGTTTTTCTTTATGAACCCAAAACAAATCTAAACCCTGATGAATCTCATCAAGACTTAGTTCTTGATCCTTGTAGTCCAAGAAGCCGGATAATTTCATCTGACTTAGAGATTTCATTGCTTTTGGATAAGTTTTACTCAAATGAACCAGGATTCGACCCTCTTCATGATCCAAAAGGGAGGCTCAGTCTTAACGAACTCCTGATTATGGAAGATGAAATGCGGAAAGAATATCCAACTATTTTCAATTATCCAGACTTGTTCGAATTTAATCCTAAAGAGATACGACACCCTGATAAAACCAAAGTTCCATTTATTGGAAATCTGTTAAATCCTAGCAGAAGGTTAGACGTCTATAGAGCATTCATTAGGCACCTCTATTCCTCAGACTTCCCGTTTTCAACATTTCAAATCAATCTGTTAAAAGAGCTGCGTTCTCAAATGCGTTCTCTTCACAAACTATTAAAAGAATGTGGGGATGATTTCAATTTTGATTTAGAGTCATTCGTCAGTTTTCTCCCTCACTTCACCAATAAGGAAATTTCTCCAATTCATATAAACCGTTATGTCTCGGCAATGATCTCTGAATTAGAATTTTGGATTGAAAGCAAGAAACCTAACCCTATTTCAACATATGGAAACCGATATTTCTTTTACTTTGATCCAGGCTCATTTCTTATCAAAAGATTAATTGAAGCTTTTCCGGATTCTACCGAGGAAATAATACATAAGAATTTCGTCGCACAAAGAAAGGAAATATATTCAAAACTCGTGCAAATCCTCACTATGTCAAAATTTCCATTTACAACTCTGCAAAGGAAGATCATTCGAGAAATATCTACAAATATTAAATTTATTATCGGTGATCCTAACTGCGCGGAAGATCTTTTATTAGATCTTTTATTTCAAGACACAGTGTCAAAACTTCTTTTCGAACTTAATTATAGAGATACTGGACCAAGGGATGGAATTTCAAACACTAAGAAAGTTAAAAGGGCTTTGGTTAAACTTATGGACGATATCGGAGATTTACAGAAGCGCGAGTGCAAGATGTTAAGTGATTTCGAAATATTTTAAGTACACTCCGCTGATTTACTCTGGATAGTCAAAGAAGCTTTAAACTTGTCTTTCTTTCCACATCATTTCTGGAATTAAGTTGTAGAACCTGTGTAATTTGTGTTTTTAATAAAATAAAATATTTTAATTTTACTCCATTTATTTATTTGTCTTTTCTTTTCTTATTTTAGTTTGTTATATAAAAATAACCGGATTAAAATCCGAGGTAAAATTTTATTTATCTTTTCTTAAACCCATTAAAATATTAAAATCTTAAAAAGTTAAAAATTTTGCAAGTCGGGTCGGGAAAATAAGCCTGCGAGCCACACGGGCCAATTTCTTTTCTTCTCTTCCTCTCCTTTTTCTTCTCCTTTTTCTCTTTTCTTTTTTTTCTCTTCTCCCCTTCCCTGTGAGCTTCGGCCGACAGCCTCACCACCACCATCCCACCATCAAATCTCAACCAAAATCAACGATTTAAAGCTCAAATCTTGTTCTCTCTTGCCTTCTAAACTCGATTCCATCGTAAATTTGGCATAAAAGGTACTCTTTCTTTGGTTAAAATTCGAATTCTCTCCTAGAGTCAAATTTTTGACTTTTTGGAAAAACCTTGTTTTTGACCCAATTTTGATTCGTTTATGCTTAGATAGATAATGTGATTGCTTTGTGTTTGTTTTTAGGCTTGATTGAAGCATTTTGGATAGTTTTTGGCTATCGATGCTCTAGTTGAGGTTTTAGGGTAGAATTTGGTGAAATTCTTGGAAATTTGATGTCTTGCTAGCTTAGTTAGGCTTAGTGATGCATTAGGAGTGTTTAGAAACTGATTTTGGAACAAAGTAGGCTTGTTTGCATAATTTTGTTATTTTGGTCAAACTACACGTAATTATGATTACGGTTTTTCCTATAGTTAAAACGTTTTAAAACTTAGGATTGACTTAAAACTAGTTCAAATGATGATATCATTGATTTGCTCGTGAAAATGTAGCTTATTCTTTGAATTTCCTTATTTTGTACGTTTTGAACAAAATGATTATTTTTCGGTTAAACGGCTTTAATCTTTGACTTTAAGATGTTATAGCTCAAGTTTGGTGATTAAAAATATTTAAGGTAATCAAAAATGGTCATTAGAATCATTGTATGCTTAAAAATCATCACATTTGGTTCAAAATTGCTTATTACGACTAACTTGCTATAATTATTATTTTTAGCAATATTTATTGTAATCACGGGTACACTTTGAATTTTGCTTAAGAGTAAGTTTATAGTTCGATTAAGTGTTGTTTGTGGTAATTTTGACTATATTTGACTATAACAGGATTTTGGAAAATGCCATTTTTAAGGCCCTCATTTCGAATTTTTTTCGAAAAATATATGCATTTTTGGATTCTAAGTCTTAATTTTTGGAACATAACCTATGTTATTTGATTTTTGCAGATGGCTAATCGTTTACCAAACGAGTATGTGTTGCCCCATATGAGAGTTTGCTGATAATGAGCCGGATATGAGAGTTTGGATCAACCGGCCTAAAGCGGGGTAATAAATATATCAATTGGACGATCATGGAACAATGTGGATGGGCCGATGAGCTCAGGAGAATCTTAACCTTTCAAGCTGATGGTAGAACACACAGGGCCTGGCAATAGTTGTTTGAGTTAAATGAGACAACATACAATGAGCCATATGCAGAATTTATGGCTACTTGGAGTTTTGATTCAGATGTTGATGAGGAAGATTATAATGATCAAGAGTGTATCCATTTCCGACACCAAAACCACACGTATAACATAACTCTCGCACAGTTTGCAAAGTACTTGGAGTTGTATAAATCGTCGCAGGTCACCCGGTCAATATTTAAGAAAGGGTTTCACCACCTTGAATAACATAGATCACCAGGTTTTTTGGCGCGATTACACCACTGATAATGGGCCATGGAAATCGAGTAAAAAGGCATCCAAATTCACCAATCCCGTACACCGAATCCTCCACCACCTCATCACTAAAACCCTACACCCTAAAGCCCAACATGGCGGCGCTGATACGATTGGTGATATGCGCCTGATGCATGCCATGATACATCACCAAAATATGCAGGTAGCACATCTCCTGGCTCAGGCTTTCACTAATGAGAAGAATTCGGCAAGAACAGTTGTGCCGGTTTTAGGGGGCGTTGTTACTAAACTTCTTCGAAGAATGCGCATTTTGGGAAGTGTAGAACGGTTTAATTATAGGATCGGGGCTATGTCAGAAGAAATAGGGTATAAGCTACTGAGCAGCTGGGATTACATTCGTGTTGAGGGTGAGCAGTTAATCATTCAGGCGAATCCAGAAATACCTGGTTCTAAAGATCGGACAGTGCCAGGGGGTGAGAGTACAGGGTTTCAGACAAGATACGAGGACGCGAGACGGTAGTAGGCGGCGAGGTTCTCAGTAGCCAAGGGATGAGGATAATCCCACAGCACATTGACGGCCCACTGACACCCTCCGCACTCATCAGTTGGGGAGGGTGATCGGCCACTGTATCTGCCATACCAATACCACACGGGGGATCTACCAGGGCACGAGAGTTGGTTTGCCCAACATGCGATCCTTCAGAATTTGGATCATTTTGCACACTATGCAGGCAGACAGCTCCACGTTCCGCCATACCCTCATGAGTACCCAATCCTAGAATCCCACCGTGATCCTAGAGGAGCAGGCTCAAGCCACCAGTTTTTAGGACCTCCACCTCCACCTACACATCACTACACGTAGCGTACAGTTATCACGTCTACACCTCCACCACCACCTCCACAGAACACAGGGGCCGGGAGTTTTGTCGACGACCTGTTCAACACCGACCACATGAACGTTAACGTTAACACATCTACCGAAGCTTAGGAGTCGAGATGGGATCAGGCGTTGCAGCAACGTACGACTGCAGGGATTGCACAGGGTATTGATGGTATGGACGTTAACCAGCAGTGGGGTAGAGGTAGAGATTTACAGGAAGGAATGGGTTGGCAGACAAGGCCTATGGTTTACACGAGCACATCATCACTTACTGGGTTAATTGCACGATCGGACGAAATACAGTTTAGAATATCCTCGGGCATGAACACGGAAGAGTTGGCAAACCAGTTTACCATGAACGAGGAAATGACCGACAAGGGTCAGTCCAGATTGAGAAACCCGGCCAGGCCACGCACCAGCGTAATCTATTCCCCCCCGTACCAACCACCTCAGCCGTGACCATGTTTATTTTTGAACATTCGCATTATCACTTATGCTACGTTATCTTATTTTTGTACGCCCGGTTCCGGGCATAACTATCTTTATGTTTTAGTATGTATGGTTTTTAGAATAATAAATTTCATGAATAAAACGTCACAAAACAAACGACGATCGAGACCGTACGAGATGGAAACACAACTTGGTGCAAGGACGCTTTGAACAAGGATGACGCCGGCACAAGAATTGAAGGATCAATAACTAGCGCGCCATCCGACCACACGTCCTGAAACCATAGGGAAGTACTACGTCTTCATCACCTTTTCAATAGAATATACGTAAACTACTATAGCACTTTGAAAACTAAGTGTGGGATTGGCAACCCCACCAACATAAACTTTTAATAATACAATGCCTCTTTTAAAATCTAAAGTGTGGGATACGTTGTATCCTTAACATTGAGGACAATGTTATTTTAAATTGTGGGATAGCAAATGTTGCACATAACAATTCTTGTAAAACCCTCAAGTTTTTCACAAAAATTTAAAACTTTCCGAATTATAAAACACTAAGGATTATAAAATTCTATAAAAGATCAAAAAGTTTTTGCTACAAAATAGAAAAAAAGGTAAAACAAGGTTGAAAACGTTTTGCGAAAATCAAAAATCAATTTTCCAAAAGAGCATAACATAACGAAAGGCGCAAATCGACCTGCTATAATTGTTGCGAAGCACCCCCAAATAAGGCTTTATAAGCACTCATTTTTAGTGCTTCACTATATTTCCGTTGAGAGCGCCAATGTTAACATCTCGGAATCAGAACTTGCTCTTGATCTACATTTCGGAATCACACATTTTGACGAGGATGACTAAGTTAGAACCGCAGCTATTCGTGAAGACAAAAACAACCCCTGCTACACACTTTCGTTTCCATTTTCACTCCACAAATCCATTCACCTCTTCTTATCTATTCTATCCGCTTCAAAAATAAAAGAAATAAATCCCGACAAAATCATTCTTTTTCGGGAAAACCCTCTACAAAATCGCACGAGAAAAATTCGAGCATCCAAGCCAATTATCAAAGAAGATCGCCAAAAGGAGACCTCGAAGAAAAAAAAAAGCAAAAGATGCTTAAAAAAAAAAAACTAGAGCAAAGTCTCTATAAATAAAGGTTCTGAAAAAAGGAGCAGAACCAGAAAAGATTCGAGAAAAGAAACTCCTGGCAGTCAAAAAGAAGGATGCTTACCAAGAAATTCCTGAAAAAAAGCTGAAAGGATAATTGAAGTCTATCTTGAAAAAAAAAAACTCCTATCTATCAAAACCCTTCGCACTCTAGAAACTTCCAAACCCCCATCTCTTCACAATTCGAGCTGAGTCGATAACCGAAAATTCTCGCAAATATGTGATGGAGATTTGAGTCTTGATCAAGCCTATGATGAAGAATGTAAGCATGACTGGCTAAGAGTGACTTCATTTCTTAGAACTATAGGACACCCTAAAAGCATAAAGTCCCAAAAGCATAAAGTTCAAAGCTTTATCGGAAAAATAATGGCTTTTTTGGTTAAATTTGTAGGTAAAGTAATTACGAAGATGATGCAAAAATAATCAAGAGAAACGGAGCTAAAACAAAGATTCTAGAGCGAAAACGATGAAAGACAAGAAATTAAGCTACGATCCAGTGAATCAAGGCTGACCAGACCAAACACGGCCTGCCATACGGCTTGCCATACGGCTTTTCAGTATGGGGTACGGCCTGCCAAACGGTCCAGCAAACGGCCCCAAGAAACGGCTTGCTTGGCAAACGGCCTGCCAAATACGGCCTGCCAAATACGTCCTGCAAACGGCTTGCCAAACGGCCTGCCAGCCGTTTGCAGGCAATTTTCTAGTCTATTTAAAGGGATTTTTGTCATCTAATTTCCATACACCTCTCTTCACTCTCTCACTACAATACCCTTTCTCTCACTAGAGCTTTCAAGGCCTTCTCACCTTCGAGCGAAAAATTAAGTACCCGGAGGCGAACGCTGAAGATTGTAATAGGAGCGGTCTAGAGGTTTTCAGCACTTGTAATGGTCCAGATCTCGTCTGTAAACGGTGAACGCTTTCCTTAATTTAATAAAGTTATTATCTTAAGTTGCTTTCATCTTGCATGATTATCTATCTGTTACAAATGTGTATTATATGTTGAATATTTTATCTGAAACTTATCATACTGTTATGCTAAAACCTTGACGGTTTAGATGTTTAATTTATGGATCACCCTTTTCGCTTATTCACGTGGCTATTCTAATGACTCGTCCTAATCCATCAGGACGAATACATTACAATTGGTTACATTGTGAGGTACTTGACCTCTATATGATACATTTTACAAACATTGCATTCGTTTTTAAAAGACAAACTTTCATTACATCGAAAGTTGATGGCATGCATACCACTTCATAATATATCCAACTATAATTGACTTAGTAATAATCTTGATGAACTCAATGACTCGAATGCAACATCTTTTGAAATATGTCATGAATGACTCCAAATAATATCTCTAGAATGAGCAAATGCACATCGGAAGATTTCTTTCATACCTGAGAATAAACATGCTTTCAAGTGTCAACCAAAAGGTTGGTGAGTTCATAGATTTATCGTAAACAATAAAATTCATCATTTTAATAGACCACCAGATTTAATATTACCATTTCCTATAACCATTATGCATAAAATTTATTCATATGGATTGAACACCTGATAATCGACCTTAACAAATTGCATATAGAATATCCTAATCATTCCGGGACAACTTCGGACATGATATATTTGTCATCATTTCGGGAAAACTTCTGTGACAACCCGGAAATTTCCGATCAAATTTAAACTTTATCTTTAAATAATGTAGTGTTTCTGACACAATAAGCAAGGTCTGTAATGTTGAAATCTCAAAAACTTTGAACTGTGTTCATGTAATCAATTACCCTTTGACTGTGCTCGATGATTCACGAACATTTATGTGTATATAGATATATATAATATAGTTATATTAATTGAAAATGCTAACGAAGTATTAGATGTATAATACTTTACGTAAACGTATTTGTTTCAATATATGTTTAATATATTTATCGACGAAATTAAAAGATAATATTAAATGATTGAATTATCAGATACGTTGTGATATGATTACGAGTCTATGTTATGAGGTCCACTATGATTTAAGAAATCTATTCTTTTTAACAACATTAGGAAAATGGTAAAGTGATTTATAAGTAAGAACAAATATGCCAATTAACGGGAACTAGACAAGGGTTAGTGGAAATTCCTGATTAATATCCAATTCATGTTTTATAATATTTTCCTCGTGACCTTGATAAGATAACTATGTTAACATTCATTTTATTTAATGTGAAAGTAAGAATGTGGAGTGTAAATAACTTAGAGATTGGATATCGACAAGTTAAGTAACTCGACATTTTTCATTAAGATGTTTTCATACGTTTATTTAACCTTTGGACTTTATTCCATGCTTCACCAACAGACTGTAATTTAAAAACTTGAAACCTATTATGAATATATATATATATATATATATATATATATATATATATATATATATATATATATATATATATATATATATATATATATATATATATATATATATATATATATATATATTTCTAAAACGTTTTATGATATAACGATTTCTATTATTTTAACCTTTTAACAAAATGATTCTTAAATATATTAAGTTTTAGAAAACAAAATTATCATATTTATTTGATTTAATTTCAAATGTACAAAAATATTTTCAGTTTAAAAAGAACTTTATTATTAAAACGTATATAACTTTTATAAATATCTAGAACCACTTTTAACAACTCATTTCTTAACCAGTATGATAAAGATAATGATATTTATATATTATTTTATTAATTATATATAACAATTTAAATTAATATTATATATATTTATACGCGTATTTTACTATACTTTAACTTTACCTTTTACTTTACTTTTACTTTACTTTAACTTTAATAATTCACTTTAATAATTATACTTTAATAATTCACTTTATTAATTCATACTTTAATAATTCACTTTAATAATTCATACTTTAATAATCTTCTATAACTTCTATTATATTGCTAAAATGATGACATCATAAAGAATCAATTTCCTTTGTTAAAGAAAAATCAAAAAGAAAAAGAAAAATTTCTAGACATCTTACTTGATGTCATAAATATATTTATTTTACAATTAAAAAACTTAATGAAATAAAAACATAAATATATTAAACTGTAAATACGAATTTTAAATAATAAATCAGTTTCCATATTAATAGGAGGAAAATATTCTTTTAAAAACACTCCATTATTCACATTCTACTCACAAAATTTTGCTCTCAAATTAATACTTGGCTACACGCAACAGGTATACTCGGTATGTTTTTTTCCTTCCAATTTTTCTCTAATTACAATAATAATATTATTCATTTGTACATTATTTCATCTACAAGTTATCAATTTGTGTACGGAATAGGTATTCGGCTGCAAAATAATTCGGATCAAATGGCAATAGTGAAACATATTGGATCTACAACTTTCTTTCTAACTATCAAATGCAACCCAAAATGTCCTATTGTTGTTTGTTTGTTAAATTACAGCTAACTAAAACATGTTGACAAACAACGAATTTTGTGTCACGTGTTTGAATTGAAGGTGTATCGTATGGTTGAAGAATTAAAAAAAATGTGCTTGGCGAAGTGGCCTCGGGTATTTTATAATAACCAGTTTTGATTGATAAGTAAATACATATAGGCAGGGGCGGAGGGAGGGGGGATCAAGTGGGGTCAGCCGCCCCCGACGATCGAAATTTTTTTAGTGTATTTTTGTGTTAAATTTGACATTTTTTCAATTTTTTACGTTTTGCCCCCATTGAAAAAAGTTTCTGGATTCGCCCCTGCATATAGGAGGAATTAAATGTTTACTTATTCAACATTTTTGTTGCAGTTGTTTACACTATTGGTTTAGAGAAACGTGGTCTCTCTCATGGTATCGTTCTTCCACAGAAGAAGTAAAAGTCCTGGATTTCTACCATTTAAGAATCTTCTAATGTTTGTTTTAAATTGAAATTTTATGTTATGAATCCTTGTGAGTTTATGTTTTTTTCCTTTAAAACTTATGTATTTTGAACCTTTTTAATAAAATTCAGATATTTATGTTTCTTCATCATCCTCTCATGACCGGTCATGATATTCAATAATATGAAGTTTAATTTATCGCACTGATACGTTACACGGATTTGTTTACGGAATTCAATTTTGTGTTACAATTGTGATGATTTAAATTTCTGGATGCTTAGTTGTACCTTATTTGATCCGTATTTAACTTCCCATCACATGTATAAAATATGAATTCATATACTCTTTAGTATATATGATGATAAAGGAATTGATCTAAGAATACAATCGTAGGCAACTTTAATTATTTACCTACCCTAATAAATAATTTAATTAAAGTTGATCTTAAAATTATCAATACATATAATTCAATTTTCTAAATGATATTTATAAATTACGTGAGATTCGCCTAGGCGTTTTTACTGTATAGAATTTATTAAGTAATAAGCTAATAATCTTCATATCATTTTCTAAAATATTGGAAGTTAGTTGGAACCCAATTACTTTGATCCTAATTACAGCACGTATGAAGCGACCCGTCCTAATCCATCTGGACGAAGTCCATATCGATTACAAACGATTCACAATAGTTGATTACATTGCGAGGTACTTGACCTCTATATGATACATTTTACAAACATTGCATTTGTTTTTAAAAGACAAACTTTCATTACATCGAAAGTTGACGACATGCATACCATTTCATAATATATCCAACTATAATTGACTTAATAATAATCTTGATGAACTCAACGACTCGAATGCAATGTTTTTTGAAATATGTCATGAATGACTCCAAGTAATATCTTTAAAATGAGCAAATGCACGGCGGAAGATTTCTTTCGTACCTGAGAATAAACATGCTTTAAAGTGTCAACCAAAAGGTTGGTAAGTTCATTAGTTTATCATAAACATTCATTTCCATCATTTTAATAGACCACAAGATTTTCATTTTCAGTTCTCATAAATAAACGACCCATGCATAGAGACAAAAATATCATTCATATGGATTGAACACCTGGTAACCGATATTCACAATATGTATATAAGAATATCCCCATCATTTCGGGATCATCCTTCGGACATGATATAAATTTTGAAGTACTAAAGCATCCGGTACTTTGGATGGGGCTTGTTGGGCTCGATAGATCTATCTTTAGAGTTCGCGTCAATTATGGTGTCTGTTCCCTAATTCTTAGATTACCAGACTTAATAAAAAGGGGCATATTCGGTTTAATAATCCAGCCATAGAATGTAGTTTTAAGTACTTGTGTCTATTTCGTAAAACAGTTATAAAAGCAGCGCATGTATTCTCAGTCCCAAAATATATATTGCGAAAGCATTTAAAAAGGGATTAATGAAACTCACCATACTGTATTTTGTAGTAAAAATACATAGAACGACATTGAACAATGCAAGTTTGACCTCAGATTCACGAACCTATATCATTTATATGTTTATTAACACATATAATGGTAATCGAACATATTTAGGTATTTAATTGTTATTTTTAGTACTTGTACGTTTTATTAGTAACAAAATTAACTATATTTATTTTTTATATACATTAAATAGATAATTAATATTTATTACATCCATATTAATATAGTTATGTTTTATGTAAATAATATATTTTTATATAAAATAATATTTATTTGATATATTAATAATACTAATAATAATAATGATAAAAATAATAATATTAGTGTTAGAAATAATAAAAATGATAATAAAAATAATAATGATAAAAATAATGATAGTTATGATAATAATAATGATAGTTTCATTAATAAAAATGATAATTTTTATAAAAAAAATTAGTTTCAATAATAATACTACTTACATTAAAATGATAATTTTAATAATAATAATAATAATAATAATAATAATACTAATAATAATAATAATAATAATAATATTAATAATAATAATATTAATAATAATAATATTTATAATAATAATAATAATAATAAAATGATAAAAAAAGAAGTGTATACCCTTAAAGAGTCATTCTAAAAAGAATTGCCCAAGACCGGACTCGAACTCGCAACCTCTCGCTCAACTCACAACACCCTCAACCAACAATCTGTTTCATGCTTTTCTTTAATGAACCGTCACCCAATTTTATTTAATCTGTTATCAGCCCAACCGTAACTAGTTAGTCTCGGCCCAACAATGTCTCATCAGCCCAATATATGTAACTTATTCAATCCAACCCAGTACTTGCTGTAAAATAAAAAAAATGGTGTCGGAGGCGAGAATAGAACTCGGGACCTCTTGAATAACAACACACACAACTAACCACTCTGCTACTACTACACTTCTAATATATAATGCATGCGATAAAATATAATCCGTTTGGTTTTCTATCTGCTTTATATTCTTCATCATTATCATTCAAACTCGCCATCATCATCACTTTTCATTACGGTTCATTACCATCATTCCTTATCATCATCATCAATCAATCTCTTTTCTATGATTATCGTAATCTTTTAATATCGACATCATACCTTATTCTTTAATATCCTCATCATACATAAAATCATCATCGTGCAATCACTAACACATTGTACTCAACTTCGTTTATCCTATCCCATGGCATCAACTCTATCATCCTAATATCTATCATTACTTTATAAAAAGAAATGCAAAAAATCACTTTATGTGACCCCTTATGGTCTGCCATTAGATTCCACTTACCTCCACTAGTATATGTTGTAATATTATATAATCAAGTTGACACAACCCAAACAAAAATGTGGTACAACATTCTAACAACACACACACCCATTAACTTGTTTCTTTGCGTCTAATTAACAGGAAAGTATTGCAGCGGCAGTAGCAATGAAACATGTAACTTACGGCAGCAACATATATTCTATGTGGGTTTTTGTCGCTGAACAGAAGCATAAAAAGGAACAGCAGAAGCTACTGTTCGACTGCAGTTTCTAAGTAGGTGTTCGATGGTGGTGATGTGGTGTTTGAGTGTTGCAATCGAGCAAGGGAATGAGCAGCAGCAGGAGCCGCAATATGGACTGCTTTTGGGGAAATTTCCAGCTGCAAACAGCAACTTTTAGATGGCGGTGTTGTGGTGTTTCTCTGCTGTAACAGCAACATTAAAAATGGTGGTAGTTATGGTGGTGTTGGTTGTGTGGTTTCGTACAGCAACAATAGCGTGTAGCAGGAGCACTTGATAGAAGGTATTGGGTTGGTGGCATGTGATGCTCTCGACCAGAAACAGGAGAGAGAGGAGAAAGAGAAGATGATGGTGGTCTTCGAAGGTGGTGATGACGATAGCAAGGATATAATCAAGTGAATAAGTTAGTGGTCAATGGTTTTGATTTTGGTCAGTGTTGAAGAGGTTAGTGTTCATTTTTAGAAAATGGCATGTGTACGGTAGTAGCGAGTAACGATTTATGATAGTTTATGGTGTAAATCGATTGAAACAAAAAAAAGATACGAGTAGCAGGTGATCACTAAGGTGGTGGGATAGTTTCTTGTTCGGACAAAAAGAGAACCGTGATGGAAGTGAAATGGTGGTTGATTGGGTTTGATGATGGTGCTCGAAAATGAAAGTGATGGTAATCGATTACTATGGTGGTGTTGGGGACAGAAGGTGGCCAGAGGTTGGTTGATGGAGAGGGTGGCAGTCGACCGTGAAGTGGGGAAGAAGAGTTTATAAGATGGTTTAGTGATGTAGATTTGGTTACACATGTATCATATAAAAAGAGAACAAAATGTGTTTGTAAATGTTGTACGTAAATATATATACTTATATAAAATATGCAGTTTTCATAAAGGAAATAGTAACAAATAATTGTATCAATTATTCGATTCCCAATCAATATTTGTGTAAGCCAAGTCGTTGTGTTGATTGAACAAAGATTAGTAACAGAATAATAATATAAGAATAAATAATAATAAAGTCACATATCCATTAGAATTGCAAATTGATTGAAACTTTACATTTAAACTTTATAAACAGTAAGGCCATCGGATTGACAGTTTTTACAGAGATAGTAAATCGTGCTCCATTGTTAATTGGTGACGGATAAAAAGTGTTCAGAAAAATCTCTTATTTTTTAAATTAGCTATATTTATTTATTTTGATCATTATGGTATAAATTTCGATCATTAACTATTAAATAAAGATTACATTAATTAATCACTCCCAACCCCAAGTAAAATATGAAAAGTTTTAAAATTCAACAAATGGTTCCTAAATATATCTTTAATAAGCCTAAAATTTATAGAGCTCATTTTCGTATCTCCGTTTATTTTAAAATTACATAAGTTTGAATTTAACTTGTTTAATATCAATCGAAACATCAAACGAGTATTTAATATTTATTTTTAATATACTTTTTATATATAGAGATATATTTTAAATAATAATTATTATAATATCCTATTTTTATTTTATTAATTTTTAGTAACAATAACATATAATACTTCAAATTCGAATTATCATTTATATATACATACACACATATCTATTTATACTTAATTGTTCGTGAATCGTCGAGAGCAGTCGAAGGTCAATTGAATATATGAACATCGTTTCAAAATTTTCTAGACTCAACATTACATACTTTGCTTATCATATCGAAATCATATAAAGATTAAGTTTAAATTTAGTCGAAAATTTCCGGGTCGTCACAGTACCTACCCGTTAAAGAAATTTCGTCCCGAAATTTGAGTGAAGTGGTCATGGCTAACAATAAAAATGTTTTCATGACGAATATGAGTTGATAAGTAGAATTTTATCATCATTGATTAATATGGATAAATTCGATTATTCGAAGAGCACGAATGAAGCAATTACTAAATAGTGAAATGAGAAAGACATGTTTCATCATAACTTTTGACTAGTCATGGTTGAATTCCGGAATTCAAGGGATTAAAGAAAATCTTCAAAATCTATAAGATTTGATTCTTCGGTGAGTAAGGAAATTAAGATCTCTATAATTAAATACGGTGATCTGCCTCGATTACTCTGTCTGATATTCCCATTATAAATTAAACTCTTTCGTTACATTTTCCTCACCATTCCTATATTGTCTTTCTTAGTCCATACACCCAAAAGATTGTGAAAATGCTTAATCCAGTTCTGATCCTTATCCTTATCCTTACTTTTACAACAATCATTCTCCTTTTCCAGCTTCCACCGGAGGAATCTGCTTTCTTCTACTTCGCACTTAGGGTTATAGTGTTTTTAATTCTCCCGTGTCTTTATGTTGCGATAAACATTGATATACACGATTTGTAATTTCTATGTTGTTGTTGGGTTTTATATCTTCCCTTATATTTCGATGTCCCTGCTTCTGTCTCCTATAATCATTGTCATCCATAGTTAATGCTCTCTCCTATTTTCTATGATTTATACTCTCTTTCTACTTCGGAGCTTCATGCTTTTGTTTTCTTTTCACAAGTACTGGTCCAGACTTCATAGGTATGGATTTTTAAATTTTCATAATATACAAGATAGAAAGGAAAGGTAGTAGCACGATTTGATTTGTCAAATTACCAGAATTACTGAGGATAGAACTATCAAGAATATATTTTCTTGATATGTTCAGAAGTTAAGTAGAATGAAAAGGGTTATGTAACATGACACATGATGACGTTAAGATCTGTGAATCATCACGTTCCATTAGAAACTCAACATGACTTACTGTAATATAATCACGTTGATCAAGTGTCATTATATTATACTAACTCATGCTTCAGTCCCCAACACTTCTCCGGAATTCATTCATAATCTATACTTAGATGTTACAGAATATTGAAAACTAAAACAGTTTTCAATATAATGTAATAGAGATAGCACGAAGAGGTATATAATTTCGGACGAGAATATTTATGAAAATATCTTCAGAAGTATCGAAGATATTTATGATGATATTTTGGAATTTCCAAGTTCAAAATTTGATAAGGAAAAAAATTTTCCGCAAGATTTTAACATGACTTCGGAGCAAGATATTCTCTAAAGATTTCAACGGATCCAGAATTACCTGGATTCTTTGAATATAGGGTATGGTCCTTGTATTTGTCCTTGGTCTCCTTCGTGGTTAGCTCAATCCATTTTTTAGTTCCAACTTTTCTGAGCTTTTCCAACATACTATTCTTTATCATCAAACTCCCAATGATTAAGGTCGTTTACAGTTTTTATTGCTTCATTCAACTTTTCAAAATTCAGAGTATTAATTCGCAGACTCGGTGCTTTTCAGAATTTCAGAATAGAAGATCATAGTTCTAAGAGATAAATGTTTTATGGATACATATAACTGTTGATGTGGAAACGTTGCGATACACACAATACAAAATTACTGATTTCCGGTAATTGGTATGGCATTTCTTGTTACAAGATGCGGATGAGTACATGATGAGACATTCAATAGATAAATATAGTGATTTGTCGGAGAGATTTAAGCCAAGGAGCAACGAGGTTGCTGGTACATCTGCTGGTAATATGATGGAATATAAAAGGTTTCCTGGTAACAATAAGAGAGCACGCATATATATCAAGGTAATAATAAGGTTGTTTCGAACGAAAAGTCGAAGTTAACTTGTTGAAGCTGTGACAAAATTTGCTATTTGAAAGGGATTACCAAATTATTTTGGGTAATAATAACACTAAGGAATTAGCACAGCTACGCGTTAGACGTTTACTCAGTTTTCGGGAGTTTTTCAGGTGCATAACTATATGCATAAATCTTTCCTTCCGTAGATAAAGTGCGGTTGGTTCATCCTTTCGATTGAGGTGTTTTTAAGAATCATGAAAGGTTTGAATGCAGATTGTAATCATCATGATATTAATGGAGTTTAGAATGAAATCAAGTGGCAAACTTGAAGAATTGTTTAGTTTCATATGTTATAATCAATATTTTAATTCATTTTAATTGTCCAATGTTGATAGTCCACAGTTAGCAGTGTACAAATAATAATTCATATATTGTTTACTATATAATATTCGAATTAATTAATACGTATCGTGACCCGTGTACATGTCTCAGACTCGATCACAACTCAAACTATATATATTATTGTAGAATCAACCTCAACCCTGTATAGCTAACTCCCGCATTACTGAATATAGAGTGTCTATGGTTATTCCAAATAATATATATAGATAGGTCGATATGATATGTCAAAACCTTGTATACGTGTCCCGATATTTAAAGTGCGTAAAATAAATAACAGAATTTAAATGATGATAAATAAAGTGCGTAAAGTAAATAACAGAAATTAAATGATGATAAATAAAATTGCGATAATTAAATTGCGATAAATAAACTGCGATAAATAAAATGTAATCAGTTAGCTAGGAACAGTTAGCTGGAAACAGTTAGCGTGGATTCTTAACAAAATTTCTCATAGTTAATTTGTTTATTTCTAACAAATTTTATTTTGTCCAATGTTTTCTTCATTATGCCACTTGTTGGATTATGATAAATCAAAATCCAAATATGAATTTGAATAAAAATGGTTATTCTGCGGTGAACGAATACACATATCGGTGGATGTAAGTAGGATAGTAAATGACTGTTGAATAAGATTTGAAGAACGTACAATGTAACTTATTAATGTGAAATCTAAATATTTCTCGGGTATTACCTACCGGTTAAAATATTTTCACCATTAACAGTTTTTACAATTTTTTTTAATTATACATATATATTTTCTTCAGATGTAATCATGGATTTAATGAGTTAATATGATATTAATCTCATTTGATTTATCGTTAGAACTAGAATATATAATCTCTAAAACATTAGAGATTACTTAATCGCCATGTCGAACGAAGATAAATGACGTAGAACGATTCGTGGATTGATGATTATTCTCGAGGTACATAATGAGATGCTGAGGCATAGATTGTTGATGGTACTGGTGCTGTTATTGATGATACTGCTGGTGTCGGTGATGTTGCTGAAGCTGGTATGTTTTGCACCATAATTTCCAAAGCTACAACTCGGGCGCGAAGCTCGTTGACTTCTTCTATTATACCGGGATGATTGTCGGTTCGGACGAGTGGATGAATGAGGTTTAGAATCTAAGATAGTATACGATCGTGACGGGATACTCTGGAAATGAGAGAAAAAATGGTATTACGAACAGGTTCGCCAGTAAGTGTTTCAGGTTCTTTGCCAAGAGGTGAATTCGGTTGGTGAAAGGGATCGCCTTCTTCGCGTCTCCTTTGATTAAGTTGACTACGAATACATCAGATGAATTGGGGATGGCTGATTGATGGATTCATTATGGTGATACCGCTTTCAAAGCTTAGATGAATATCCATGTCGGAATAGTTATCGGAGTAACTATCGAAATAGCTATCGAAATCTGAGGGACTCGAACTGGTTGAGGGATTCATATCGTACAATCAGATGAAGGATTTTCAATAAGAAATAGATTATAGGATGTAGATTAGTACCCTGCAATACATAATTTACATATGCATATATAATACTAAAATCCCATAAGTTACGGAGGAATCTACGAAATATGTCAGGCAAAGTTACAGTAACTGATACGCTAAGATATGAAGTAGCAGATACGTTAAGATATGAATTTTTTATACACTATTCATGCAATCCAAGCAGTAAGATATGTCTAGATTAAGAATGATAAACAAGTGATTCCCTAAGAATGATAAGCAGGTAATTTTCGACACGAAATGATAAGCAAAACTTTTGACATTCAGACACAGTCGAAGTCCAGACTTACTAATGCATCCTAACGACTTATCAATTAGACACACTAATGCAGACCTGGTTCGCTAAGACCATCGCTCTGATACCAACTGAAGCGACCCGTCCTAATCCATCTGGACGAAGTCATATCGATTACAAACGATTCACAATAGTTGATTACATTGCGAGGTACTTGACCTCTATATGATACATTTTACAAACATTGCATTCGTTTTTAAAAGACAAACTTTCCTTACATCGAAAGTTGACGACATGCATACCATTTCATAATATATCCAACTATAATTGACTTAATAATAATCTTGATGAACTCAACGACTCGAATGCAACGTTTTTTGAAATATGTCATGAATGACTCCAAGTAATATCTTTAAAATGAGCAAATGCACGGCGGAAGATTTCTTTCGTACCTGAGAATAAACATGCTTTAAAGTGTCAACCAAAAGGTTGGTGAGTTCATTAGTTTATCATAAACATTCATTTCCATCATTTTAATAGACCACAAGATTTTCATTTTCAGTTCTCATAAATAAACGACCCATGCATAGAGACAAAAATATCATTCATATGGATTGAACACCTGGTAACCGACATTCAAAATATGTATATAAGAATATCCCCATCATTCTGGGATCCTCCTTCGGACATGATATAAATTTCGAAGTACTAAAGCATCCGGTACTTTAGATGGGGCTTGTTGGGCCCGATAGATCTCTATTTAGATTTCGCGTCAATTAGGGTGTCTGTTCCCTAATTCTTAGATTACCAGACTTAATAAAAAGGGGCATATTCGGTTTAATAATCCAGCCACAGAATGTAGTTTTAAGTACTTGTGTCTATTTCATAAAACAGTTATAAAAGTAGCGCATGTATTCTCAGTCCCAAAATATATATTGCGAAAGCATTTAAAAGGTGATTAATGAAACTCACCATACTGTATTTTGTAGTAAAAATACATAGAACGACATTGAATAATGCAGGGTTAACCTCGGATTCACGAACCTATATCATTTATATGTTTATTAACACATATAATGGTAATCGAACATATTTAGGTATTTAATTGTTATTTTTAGTACTTGTACGTTTTATTAGTAACAAAATTAACTATATTTATTTTTTATATACATTAAATAGATAATTAATATTTATTACATCCATATTAATATAGTTATGTTTTATGTAAATAATATATTTTTATATAAAAAAATCTTTATTTGATATATTAATTATACTAATAATAATAATGATAAAAATAATAATATTAGTGTTAGAAATAATAAAAATGATAATAAAAATAATAATGATAAAAATAATGATAGTTATGATAATAATAATGATAGTTTCATTAATAAAAATGATAATTTTTATAAAAAAAATTAGTTTCAATAATAATACTACTTACATTAAAATGATAATTTTAATAATAATAATAATAATAATAATAATAATAATAATAATAATAATAATAATAATAATAATAATAATAATAATAATATTAATAATAATAATAATAATAATAATAATAATAATAATAATAAATGATAAAAAAAAGAAATGTATACCCTTAAAGAGTCATTCTAAAAAGAATTGCCCAAGACCGGACTCGAACTCGCAACCTCTCGCTCAACTCACAACACCCTCAACCAACAATCTGTTTCATGCTTTTCTTTAATGAACCGTCACCCAATTTTATTTAATTTGTTATCAGCCCAACCGTAACTAGTTAGTCTCGGCCCAACAATGTCTCAACAGCCCAATATATGTAACTTATTCAATCCAACCCAATACTTGCTGTAAAATAAAAAAAATGGTGTCGGAGGCGAGAATAGAACTCGGGACCTCTTGAATAACAACACACACAACGAACCACTCTGCTGCTACTACACTTCTAATATATAATGCATGCGATAAAATATAATCCGTTTGGTTTTCTATCTTCTTTATCTTCTTCATCATTATCATTCAAACTCGCCATCATCATCACTTTTCATTACGGTTCATTACCATCATTCCTTATCATCATCATCAATCAATCTCTCTTCTATGATTCTCATAATCTTTTAATATCGACATCATACCTTATTCTTTAATATCCTCATCATACATAAAATCATCATCGTGCAATCACTAACACATTGTACTCAACTTCGTTTATCCTATCCCATGGCATCAACTCTATCATCCTAATATCTATCATTACTTTATAAAAAGAAATGCAAAACATCACTTTATGTGACCCCTTATGGTCTGTCATTAGATTCCACTTAGCTACACTAGTATATGTTGTAATATTATATAATCAAGTTGAAACAACCCAAACAAAAATGTGGTACAACATTCTAACAACACACGCACCCATTAACTTGTTTCTTTGCGTCTAATTAACAGGAAAGTATTGCAGCGGCAGTAGCAATGAAACAGGCAACTTACGGCAGCAACATATATTCTATGTGGGTTTTTGTCGCTGAACAGAAGCATAAAAAGGAACAACAGAAGCTGCTGTTCGATTGTAGTTTCTAAGTGGGTGTTTGATGGTAGTGATGTGGTGTTTGAGTGTGGCAATCGAGCAAGGGAATGAGCAGCAGCAGGAGCCGCAATATGGACTACTTTTGGGGAAATTTCCAGCTGCAAACAGCAACTTTTAGATGACGGTGGTGTGGCGTTTCTCTGCTGCAACAGCAACATTAAAAATGGTGGTAGTTATGGTGGTGTTGGTTGTGTGGTTTCGAACAGCAACAATAGCGTGTAGCAGGAGCACTTGATCGAAAGTATTGGGTTGGTGGCATGTGATGCTCTCGACCAGAAACAGGAGAGAGAGGAGAAAAAGAAGATGATGGTGGTCTTCAAAGGTGGTGATGATGATAGCAAGGATATAATCAAGTGAATAAGTTAGTGGTCAATGGTTTTGATTTTAGTCGGTGTTGAAGAGGTTAGTGTTCATTTTTAGAAAATGGCATGTGTACGGTAGTAGCGAGTAACGATTTATGATAGTTTATGCTGTAAATCGATTGAAACAAAAAAAAAGATACGAGTAGTAGGTGATCACTAAGGTGGTGAGATAGTTTCTTGTTCGGACAAAAAGAGAACCGTGATGGAAGTGAAATGGTGGTTGATTGGGTTTGATGATGGTGCTCGAAAATGAAAGTGATGGTAATCGATTACTATGGTGGTGTTGGGGACAGAAGGTGGCCGGAGGTTGGTTGATGGAGAGGGTGGAAGTCGACCGTGAAGTGGGGAAGAAGAGTTTGTAAGATGGTTTAGTGATGTAGATTTGGTTACACATGTATCATATAAAAAGAGAACAAAATGTGTTTGTAAATGCTGTACGTAAATATATACTTATATAAAATATGCAGTTTTCATAAAGGAAATTGTATCAATTATTCAATTCCCAATCAATATCTGTGTAAGCCAAGTCGTTGTGTTGATTGAACAAAGATTAGTAACAGAATAATAATATAAGAATAAATAATAATAAAGTCACATATCCATTGGAATTGCAAATTGATTGAAACTTTCCATTTAAACTTTATAAACAGTAAGGCCATCGGATTGACAGTTTTTACGGAGATAGTAAATCGTGCTCCATTGTTAATTGGTGACGGATAAAAAGTGTTCCGAAAAATCTCTTATTTTTTAAATTAGCTATATTTATTTATTTTGATCATTACGGTATAAATTTCGATCATTAACTATTAAATAAAGATTACATTAATTAATCACTCCCAACCCCAAGTAAAATATGAAAAGTTTTAAAATTCAACAAATGGTTCCTAAATATATCTTTAATAAGCCTAAAATTTATAGAGCTCATTTTCGTATCTCCGTTTATTTTAAAATTACATAAGTTTGAATTTAACTTGTTTAATATCAATCGAAACATCAAACGAGTATTTAATATTTATTTTTAATATACTTTTTATATATAGAGATATATTTTAAATAATAATTATTATAATATCCTATTTTTATTTTATTAATTTTTAGTAACAATAACATATAATACTTCAAATTCGAATTATCATTTATATTTACATACACACATATCTATTTATACTTAATTGTTCGTGAATCACCGAGAGCAGTCGAAGGTTAATTGAATATATGAACATCGTTTCAAAATTTTCTAGACTCAACATTACATACTTTGCTTATCGTATCGAAATCATATAAAGATTAAGTTTAAATTTAGTCGAAAATTCCTGGGTCATCACAACGTATACTGCCCTAAACTTTCGAAATGTTTTAAATGAGACGAATTTGGAAATCATATCTTTGCCTATCAAGTCTCAACAAATTGATCTTCATCCGATGATGACCTGATTTTTATGATCACATTTAGAGTTTAAGCTTTAATAGAATTTCCTAGAAATAAAATGTATAATCAAATTATCATACATTTGGTCAAAACGTTGACGTAACAAACTTAGTATAATACGCAGAATAAAATTCGTCTCATAAGTGTGAAGTACTTTTCATACGTGCACTCAAGGTGAGATCATAGTCCCACTTTTACTCTTTTGAACTTACATTTGGGATGAGAAAACATAAACATTTCTTTTTTAACTAAGTGAACACAAGTAGAGGAAAACAAACATTCTACATACGAGTTTAGAACAAAATCCTCAATTCGATTATCATTAGTTACTCTTGCAGTGTGTAAGTGTAGGCGTGAACGTATGTTGTATGGCCATATGGGTTTGACAAACCCTTATCTCGGACGGTTCGCTACCGTCTACGGATGAAATATATTTTCGAGAAACAGTGTTGTTCTAGCATTATTAATGGGGTTCAATGGATGGAATGTTAAGCCTTGATAATTGGGTGCTCGTGAATATTAACTTTTAGAATGTATTACTATTTTATCAATGTGCAAATCTTGTGGTTCGACTTACATTTACTCACTTACTTATTTAAACCTATGATTTCACCAACGTTTTCGTTGACAGATTCCCTATGTTTTTCTCAGGTCCTTGATCATTAGGTGATACATGCTTCCGCACATTCTTTTTGATACTTGCTTGGATGTCGTGTATACTTGCATATGTGGAGCGTCTTTTGACTACTTTAAACTGTGTCGCACGTGTTTCATTTGTACTTTAAACATCGTTATGTACTAGTTATGGAAATTACTTTTGTAAACTTTGAAACATCCACACTTATGAAATGAATGCGACATATTTTCGGTCAAAATTTGTCTTAAAGACTTATGACCATGTAATGGGACCTACGTAGACGGCGCCGTCAAACATGATTTGGTCGGGTCGCTACAACTTTTAACGATTATAATGTATTATCGCCTCTCATAGTCCTAATTTCATCATATTTGTAGATTATCGCAAACTCTATCAAAAAGAATGATTATAACTCTTATATGTACACTATCTCCTGTCATAGTAAATATTATTAAATATTATTAAGATCACTAGAAAGCAGTTTCCAATATCTATGTGCTTTGCAATGACCATTAACAAAAATCAAGGCCAATCGCTATCACGAGTTGGCTTATTTTTACCCCGGCCATCTTTACTCATGGGCAGTTATACGTTGTTATTTCTAGAGTAAAAAATTAAAACGGATTTAAGATACTTATATGCGACAAGGATATGAATGTTTTCTATACTACAACTAATGTTATTTACAAGGAAGTTCTTCAAAGTTTATAATAATAATTTGACACATGTTTGTTTGTACATTATTACTTTATTTTTAAATAATATGTGTCAATGTCGTTTTCCTTCACTCATTTTCAAACTTAAACCATAATCATTATTTTCGCGTCATATTTACATATTACATTAACATTGAACTATACACTAAACTAATTTTTTATTATTATTATTAACAGGCAGATGATGAACGTGGATATGAGAGCCTTTGTTTACGGAATCAATCATGCACTTAACAAGCGTCTACCTACGAAAGAAGTTGATTCACCAACAGTTTTTTAGAGTTGTTTACGGTCTCCAATTATCTATTTAACTACATTTGAATGTGTTAATTACTACTTTTTATCAACATGCTTTATTTGTATTTCATTGTCAACGTACTCTATACAACACGACTTTGCCATTTACAATCTCTTAAAACCTAAAAAAAAATCATGTAACTTTAGTGTTTAAACTTACCCGTAGTTTCACGGGTCATTCCACTAGTTCATACTTTAATAATTCACTTTAATAATTCATACTTTAATAATTCACTTTAATTATTCAAAAATCTATTATAAATAGAATTCAATAGGTTTCATTATTTTATAGAAATTTGAAAAAATATTTCTCTAAACTCTCTCAATCGATTTACGTGTATATATATATATATTTACTCAGTATTATTTCAAGATATTATTATTATACATAAAATACTACGACGGAGTTATGTTCAGGCGATTTCAAAATAAGTTTTCAAACGGGATAGAGCTAAGGAAATTATGGGTTATAGCTATGGAGGTTATGGGTATTGTTCGAGGGTATTGCTAGTGAGGTTAACCTAACATTTATCATTTTTGTTGCGTCTACGTACTTTCCTGCAATATTGAATCACAATATTGATACGTGAACATTCATATTTTAACTTTTATATATTATTAGTGTATCCCTTACTAGTGCTCGAGTAGATAGGATTATGCATGACTTGTACGTTTGATATTGTCGTTTGATAGGTTATGTTGAGTCCTGAATTAGATACATATGCTACTGAGATAAGGTATATGATATGCATGTCATTGGAAAGCTAGCGAAAAATTAAGAACTTTTCATTTAGAACTCGAATGGTTTCGATGAATGGTTTAAAAGATATAGTCAATTGAATTATCTATAATTTTATGTATTATTGTTAAAATGATTATTATTATTACTATCGTCGTTATTGTATCATTATTGTTATCGTTATCGTTATCGTTATCGTTATCATAATCGTTATCATCGTTATTATCGTCATTATTATTATAATCTAATAATCAATATTAGTATTATTGTTATTATTATTATTATTATTATTATTATTATTATTATTATTATTATTATTATTATTATTAAAATAATCAATATTTTTATCAAAACTATCATTTTATTATTTTATCGTTATTATTATTATTATTAAAAGAATCATTAATATTAAAACTATCATTTTTTTATGATTTTAATAGAAATATCATTGTTATTATTAAATATCATTGTTGTTATCATTATTAAAAATTATCATTTTGAATAGAATTATTATTTTTATAAAATATTATTATTATTACAGTTAATAATAAAAAGTATCGTTATTATTAAAATTATCATGATTAGAATAATCATTTTATTATAATTAATATCATCATTAGTAAATATAAATATTGTTATTGTTATTATTAGTAGAATAATAATAATTATTATTATTATTATTACAAAATAATACAACTTTTACTCATTATTATTATTATCAATATTATTTTATCGAATAAATAAGTGATACAAAGACATTTTTTACCACATGTTATATAATTACATTAATAATACATACCACTATATTTTTGTGATATTAAGTGAACTTAATAAATTTTATTATTTGAGATATATAAAAATATAATTTTATCATATATAAATTTTAATATAAATTTTATTAATAAATGACATGTATTAATTACTCTAATAAAATCTGATAAATATATGTAAATACATATAACGACTATATTTAAATTATATTATAAACATGTATAGATTTTAGAAGTCATTTTGGTCAAGTTGACTTTTGTTGACTTTTGCATATTAGTCTCGAGCATTATGATTGTGGTACACTATGACTTGACCTAAATTGTTAGACAAATATTGACCAACATATGAATATATATAATTAATATAGGTTCGTGATTTCGAGGCCAACCTTGCACTTGCTCAAGGACATCATATGTTTGTTTACTACGAAATACAGTATTGTGAGTTTCATTTGCTCTCTTTTTAAATGCTTTTGCAATATATATTTTTAGGACTGAGAATACATGCGCTGCTTTTATAAATATTTTACAAAATAGACACAATTAATCGAAACTACATTCTATGGTTGAATTGTTATACCGGATATCGCCCATGTTGAACTTGGTAGCCTAAGAATTGGTGTTTATTATAATTGCCACCAATTGACGCGAATCCTAAAGATAGATCTATGGGCTTTGACACGCCCCAGTCAGAGAATTTGAACTGCTTTAGTACTTCGATGTTTATATGTTTGGGGATATTCGAGATGCATTTTGTTAATGTCGGTTACCAGGTGTTCAATCCATATGAATGAATTTTAAACACTTGCGAGTGTATGATTATTGAATAAATGAAATCTTGTGGTCTATTAAAATTATGGAAATGATTGATTACGATAAACTAATGAGCTCACCAACCTTTTGGTTGACACTTGAAAGCATGTTTATTCTCAGATTTGAAAGAAATCTTCCGCTGTGCATTTGCTCATTTTAAAGATATTACTTGGTGTCTTTCATGGCATATTTCAAAAGAAGTTGCATTCAAGTTGTTGAGTTCGATAAAGATTATTGTTAAGTAAATGACAGATTAGGTCATTTATAGATTGGATATTATGAAATGGTATGCATGCCTGTCATCTTTCGAAGTAATAAAAGTTGTCTTTTAAAAATGAATGCAATATTTGTAAAATGTATCATATAGAGGTCAAATACCTCGCAATGTATCCATATGTTATTGTATTCATCTTTATGGATTGGGACGGATCGCTTCAACTTCGGACATGATAAATTCGCCATCATTCCGGGAAAACTTCGGACATGATAAATTCGCCATCATTCCGGGAAAACTTCGGACATGATAAATTTGCCATTATTCCGGGAAAACTTCGGACATGATAAAAATGGCATATTCGATTTTGATAATTCAACCATAGAATGTAGTTTCGATTACTTGTGTCTATTTCGTAAAACAGTTATAAAAGTAGCGCATGTATTCTCAGTCCCAAAAATATATATTGCAAAAGTATTTAAAAAGGGAGCAAATGAAACTCACGCATATAAATATTGTAAAACAGATAATAAAGCATTTGCATGTATTCTCAGCCCAAAAACGAAAAGAGTAAAGGGGATCAAATGAAACTCACGATACTGTATTTTGTAGTAAAAATACATATGACGGCATTGAACAACTGAACAATGCAGGGTTGGCCTCAGATTCACGAAACTTCCAAAGCTTTTATAAAAAGAAATGCCCCAAACAGGGCTCGAACCCGCGACCTCTCGGTTACATACACAAGCTCCTAACCAAACCGCTGCCTTTATTTTTCAGTTGTATACACTTATCTAATTTAATATAACCCGTAAGCTGTTAATCTTATATCCTTCCACCCTTTTCAGTCGACTATGGAACATATCACAAAATCATAAAATTAACTAATGTTTGAATCAAAGCTTGAAACTTAATAACAATTGATTCATGATGAAAATTAGTTCAATTAAAAAAATATTAAACATAAAAAAGAAAGAAAAGAGGTCTGCTGCTGTATTCGAACTCAATGAAACTCAAACATCAATCCAGATTTTAAGAACGTTTTAGGGAAAGATCATAACATAAATTATGTTGCAAATGTTTCATATAAACTTTATAAATTACCTATTTAGCAGAAAACATCAAAACTCGTTCGAATTTTGTGATGAACAGATGGTTGACTTTTTAATTTCAAAAGTTTGACTCTGAAATTCGTTCTTGATGAAAAGAATTGGCATTTGCAACTTTGCAGATAGTTTAGACTGAAGATTTATAACATGATTGCATTAACGCATTTTTTATTTCAATTTATTTTCTTGCTTTTGAATAATTGAACCAAAACAGAGAACGACGGGTTTCTTTTGAGTTTTTCCTTCATAATCTCAATCTAGTAATGACTGAAAGGGTTTTATTTGATAATGATAAGAAGAGAACGGAATGTGTAACCCAACTCATTAAATAATTTGCTTATTAAATAATCATTTGATCGACAGGTTCGTTAATCAGAACAACAAAAGAAAATAAAAATAAATAAAGTGGCGTATGATTCTTTAATGAATTTGGTATCTTGTGTTTAACTTGGAATCAAATCAGAGATAGAATCCTCAATTTAGTACAGTTTGAAAGGCATATGTAACCATATCGTACGCTTTATAGGAATATATAATCTATATAATTCATAATAATAATTATATTAATAATAATAATTATTATTATATTAATAATAATAATAATAATACTAATAGTCATAAATGATAATAATAATAATAATAAATAATAATAATATAAATAACAATGATAATAATAATTATTAATAATAATGTTAATAATGATGTTAATAATAATAATAATATCAAAATTATATATATCAAAATTTGTATCTATATATTATATATTGAAAATAATAACATTATAATACTGATATTAATGCTAATATTAATATTAATATTGATAATAATCATGAAAGTAATAATAATATTAACATAACAACTATATTTTTAATTTGTAATTACATTTAATATATTAACCTTATAAATTATTAATTATATAATATTTACTAATTATATATTATATATTATATGACAACACATATTGAATATTTAATATTTATACATCTTAATATATTACATTCTATATACAATCAATATTTATGTATGGAAATAATATATATATATATATATATATATATATATATATATATATATATATATATATATATATATATATATATATATATATATTCAACTAATATATATATATATATATATATATATATATATATATATATATATATATATATATATATATATATATAATTATAATTTAATTATCAAGTAGGTATTTATATTAATTATATATATATTGAAACAAATAATCTCAGAGTATAACAATTACTACTTTGTTAACATTGATAAATTTTGTATATTCAATCTACTTTCTATATTTAAATAAACAGTTTTAAATAACAATGTTAAGTTTTATGTCACAATTACATAATAGTTCATTAATATAATTAATTTATAAAATATAATTATTTACATGTATAATTATTTATATACACATTTCTATTTGCGATAAAAGGTTCGTGAATCGTCGGAAATAGTCACAGGGTAATTTAATATATGATAACAATTCAAAACTTTTGAGAATCAACCTTACAGACTTTGCTTATCGTGTCGAGATCACATAAAGATTAAGTTTAAATTTGGTCAGAAATTTTCGGGTCGTCACAGCTATAACCTAGTATTAGGACCTGATCAACCCTAGGATACAGGGTAAGTAGTTATGTGTGCTTAACGTCACAATAGGGATATAGTACCTAAGTACGAATAACCACTTGTTCGTCATAGAAGAGCTGCCCATTTAGGTTGTGATTAGAGTTAGCATTAGAGAGTTCAGTGGACACCAGCTTACTCAAAAGCATGATTCGCATCAGAAGCAATGTTCTTGAGATATTGTAAGATGATCTGGGGTTGAATAAGTGATCGCAAAGGAGAGACTTCTATCCCAATTTGCAGTACCTTAGAATATCTAAGATTGCACATCTGTTAATGTTAAGGCATAGCATAGTGATTAAGTGGTAGGATATTTCTTTAGTTAGACTTGCTTTAGTTAGACTAACTAGGATTAAGAAAAGCTGAGACTTTCATTTATGGGTATACCACTTTGTTCATGCACCTAGGATTCATTCCATAAGGTCGGTTAAGCCTTTTAGGTTTACGTTGGGAGTAGGGATATCCGTCTTAGCTAGAATCTTCAAGGCCTAAGCTCTTAGTGACAAATTAGTTAGGTTCATAGCCCAGTTGATTGAGGTTTAGTGTTTATCCTAGGAAGTTAAACTCTTGCGATAATTCCCCTTCAGAATTCTATTATTGATACCTATCTATCTTTACTTTTATTATGCAATTACTATTTTTTTAGTTAGTCTTAATCTGTCACCGCTTGTCACTAGGGTTAACTATATAGGCACTTTTGTCCCACGTTACTGAGCAAACATACAAAAATACGTACCTGAGTTATATTTACCACTTACTCGTTAAAAGAAAGACAAGTAGGTGAGTTATAGCTAGGGACCCCAGCTAAATATAAATAATAAAACCATTACTCGCCCCTGTGGTAGCTGATTCTGACGCGTCGCGGCCAAACGACACCGCGCAAATAAAACCGTCCATTTTGGCCATATCAGCGTGCAATGCAAAATCATCTCACCGTGGTAGTTAATACAATATAATTTTACAACAGGAGCTAATGCATGCGTGCAATGCAAAATCATCTCGCCGAGGGTAGTTAAAACGGAAGATAATGTGTGCGTGCAATGCAAAATCATCTAATCGTTACTAACTACAAAATCGAATACAATACATTACAATACATCGGGAGCTAATGCGTGCATGCAATGCAAAATTATCTCGCCGATGGTAGCTAAAACGGGAGCTAATACCTGCGTGCAATGACAAAATCATCTCTCCGTCACTAACTACAAAATCGATCCATTTCGGGAGCTAATGCATGCGTGAATGACAAAATCATCTCACTGATGGTCGATAATACAATCTTTATGGAAATCGAACCTCTGAATCCAAATAATTCTATCATAGAATGTAGTTTTGAATATTTGTATCTATTTCGTCAAACATTTATAAAAAACAGTTCATGTATTCTCAGTTCAAAAATATATCTCAAAGCATTTAGTAAAACAATTATAAAAACAACGCATGTATTCTCAGTCCCAAAAATGTAAAGAGTAAAAGGGAGCAAATGAAACTCACGATATGATATTTTGTAGTAAAAATATTCATACGACAAAACTGAACAATGCAGGGTTGGCCTCGAATTCACGAACCCCTTTAAAAGCTTTTTGTAAAAAGAAATGCCCTGGATCGGACTCAAACCCAAGACCTCTCTCCTAACAACCACTCCATTAACCATTCCCTCTGCCTTGCTTATCTCATATAATACGGATTTTAAATTTATTTATTCCGTAATTTAGTTTATTCTTCTTCTCATAAATTCATCATCATTTTCATAACTATAACCTCATCATAATCTTTATCGAATATCATCACACTGTTTATCATCAGCCTAATCATTAATGAACCATGATCATAATCATTATCATACGTCATCTACTGGATCATCCTGTAATGCCCCGTCCTAATCCATCTGGACGAAGTCTTCAACAGTTGGTCCCATTGCGAAGTTCTGACCTCTATATGCCATGACCGACTCCATGTAATATGAGCAAATGCAAAGATTTCTTTCATACCTGAGAATAAACATGCTTTAAAGTGTCAACCAAAAGGTTGGTGAGTTCATAAGTTTATCATAACAATCATTTCAATATTTTAATAAACCACAAGATTTCATATTTCAATACACATCCCATACATAGAGATAAAAATCATTCATATGGTGAACACCTGGTAACCGACATTCACAATATGCATATAAGAATATCCTCATCATTCCGGGATCCTCGTTCGGACATGATATAAATTTCGAAGTACTAAAGCATTCGGTACTTTGGATGGGGCTTGTTGGGCCCGATAGATCTATCTTTAGGATTCGCGTCAATTAGGGTGTCTGTTCCCTAATTCTTAGATTACCAGACTAAAAGGGGCATATTCGATTTTGTTAATTCAACCATATAATGTAGATTTAATTACTTGTGTCTATTTCGTAAAACAGTTATAAAAGTTGCGCATGTATTCTCAGCCCAAAAATATAAAGGGTAAAAAGGCAAATGAAACTCACCATACTGTATTTTGTAGTAAAAATACATATAACGACATTGAACAAGTATAGGGTTGGCCTCGGATTCACGAACCTATATCATTTGTATATTTATTAATATACATAGTTGTAATCGAACATACATATATATATATATATATATATATATATATATATATATATATATATATATATATATATATATATGTATATATATATATATTTGTATATATATATATATGTGTATATATATATATATATATATATGTATATATATATATATATATGTATATATATATATATATATATATGTATATATATATATGTATATATATATATATATATATGTATATATATATATAAATTTATTAGTTATATCCTTTTTGATAATATTTATATGTTTCATTTATTCATTTTGTATAGGAAAATACAAATTTTTTTATTATGTTATATGTATTAAGTGTATATATATATATATATATATATATATATATATATATATATATATATATATATATATATATATATATCGTTTGTTTGTTAAAATACAGTAATTATAATAATACCATAATATTATTTGTAATGGTAAAAATGATAATACCTAATGTTACTAATAAAAATATTAAAGTTAATAATTTTGTTAATAATAATATTGATGATAATGATATTAATAATTACTAATAATAATACTAATAATAATAATATTATTACTTAATAATAATACTAATACCCATATTAACAATATTAATAATATTACTCATAATAATAATACTTTTAATACTAAATACAACAATAATAATAATCAGAACAATAATAATAATAACTTGATAAATGAACTACCTTCAAGACTCCAAAAAGAATAATAAACTGTCCAAGCCGGGAGTTAAACCCGAGACCTCACGCATGCCCACAAACACCATTAACCAACTGCTCTGGTTATGTTTTCCTAATTATATTTACGAATTAATTGCTTTTAACCATTATCGTTTCAGTTTTTAGAATCATCATCATCATTTTCCAATCATCATTATCAACCTTACAATCATGAATCATATCATAACCATAAACCTAGGTATCATTATTGCCATCATGGACAATACATACGATATCATCATCATAACACAAACATCATCGTTATCACCATCATAACATAATCCGTATCAATTATCATAATCATTATCGATATCATTAACTATATAATCACCAACATTCATGGTTATTATATCCATCATCATTATCATAATCTTCCTCATCATTATAACCATCTCCTTCAATATCAATAGAACAGAAAAATACGATGGATAGCATCATCTTCGGTCCTCGTTTCAGTTTAAAAGAAAAGAGTTGGTTGGGTCACGACCCAATTCACAGCCCAACAGAAACAGATAAGTTTCGGTCCAACATAATACTTAAACCTAATGCAGCAGCCCGTTTGTCTTTGATTAGAAGATTATAAGGCCCAAGAATAGCCCGATCACTTTACACAGGCCATAACGACAGGATATCCAGCTGTGAATCAATTAGTTCGGCAGGAATAAAGGGGTGTCGGTGTTGGGTGATAGCGACAGAAAAGCAAAGAAAAAGAAAATAAAAAAAATAGCATTCGATGTTTAATAGTTATAGTATCCTTCTCCTTCTTTGTTTAAAACAGGAATCGAACAATAATAAAAGTTGCAGTAGCAGCGAGCAGTCACAAGTGGTTTTCAATGGGTGATGGTTTGAGGTAGTGAAACACAAGCTGCAAAACAGCGGTGGTTGGTGGTAAACGGCTGCATACAGAACCAAAAACAAACGGGCAGAAATAGAATGCATAAAGGAGAAGTGGTGGGTTTCGTTTAAGTGGCAGAAGTAGGAAAGAAATATATAAATAGTACTATAGGGTTTTCGATGATCTTGGGTGTGTTTTGGGTGAACACTTTGTGGGTGTTTTGTGGTGATCGATTACAAACAGAGAGGTGCAACACCCGAATGGTTTTAAGATGGTGGCGAGGTGGAAGGATGGTTTATCAAACGAAAATAGAGAGTGGTAGAGAGGTGGTCACGGTGAATGAAAGTAATATGGTTGTTTGATTTCATGTGTTCTATCAAAATAAAAGAATAATAACAACCTGGAACAATCGTTGTAGCATCAGTATGAAAATGGGTTTCGTTTGGCTTTGACAAAACTAGAAAATGGATTCGAGAAAAATAATGAAGCAGTAATAGTAATCGTGGTTCAATGGTTGCCGGTTGATAGTTATGGTGATCGAAGATTGTGGGTTGTGATGGTTTCGAGTGGTGGTGAGAGTGAGATCAAGGTGAACCGAGAACTAATAGATTACATGGGTTTGTCCTTGACTCAAGTAAACTAAAAAAAAAAGTGGTGGGTTGTTGTGTGTGATATATGATCGATGATGGTTGAGCAAGTGAGGGTTTGAATACAAGTAGAATGAAAAATTTGTGTTAGTGTGTGTCTGTCAATATGCATATGTATATGTATATGTGTATATATAATAAGTGTGTGGTAGTTCTTTGGTTATGGTTTTAATCACACAGAAAGAAACAGAGAACAACAAGTGGGGTGGACTAGGTGATATATGCTCATGAACGTGTATATTATTTGTGAGGAAGGAAAGTAAAACAAGAATATAGATATAGTGGGTTGGATTGGACAAATAACGATACAAGTGTTTGTGCCTTCAATTTCAACACAAGTTGATATATTATAATGTAATTATAATAATTAACTAACTCAAAAATTTATCAAACTTGAGTAAATGAAACAGTTAGCAGCCACATAATTGTAATCTTATGCCGACAGTTTTCACGGACTACTATATCGTACCCCGTTGTTAAATCAGTGGCGGATAAAAGTACTCATAAAAATCCCAAAATTTTAAATTAAAGGTCTTTATTTATTTAAGTCATTAAGGTATAAAATTTAGTCATTAATTTAATAAATAAAACGTACATCAACTGTCCCTCTCATTTATGAGTAAAATATAAAAAGTGTTAAAATTAAATAATTAGATTCTAAATATACTTTTAATAAGACTATAACTTATATAACTCATTTTCGGATTACCGTTTATTTTAGAATCATATAAGTTTGAATTAAACTTGCGTAATATCAATCGGGACATCAAACGAGTATTACAATCATTAAATATTTATTTTCAACATACTTTATATATATATATATATATATATATACATATATATATATATATATATATATATATATATTAAATAATAATTATTATAATACCCTATTTTTATTTTATTAAATAACAACAACATATAATACTTCAAATTATATTTCGAATTATTATTTATATAAACATACACACATATCTATTTACAATTAATTGTTCGTGAATCGTCGAGAGCAGTCGAAGGTCAAATGAATATATGAATATTGTTTCAATGTTTTCTAGACTCAACATTACATACTTTGCTTATCGTATCGAAATCATATAAAGATTAAGTTTAAATTTGGTCGGAAATTCCTGGGTCATCACAGTACCTACCCGTTAAAGAAATTTCGTCCCGAAATTTGAGTGAGGTCGTCATGGCTAACAATAAATATGTTTTCCTGACGAATGTGAGCTGATAAATAGAGTTTTATCATTATTGAATAATACAGATAAAATAATTCGATTATTCGAACAGCACGAATGAAGCTATCACAAAAGAGTGAAATGAATAAATGAAGTTTCGTTTTAACTTTTGACGTTGTCTTGGTTGAATTCCGGAATTCAAGGGATTCAAAAGAAAATCTTGTAAATCTATAAGATCTGATTCTTCGAAATTTAAGGAAATTAGGATCTCTTTAATTAAATGAGATGATCTGTCCCGATTACTACGCCCGATGTTTCCATTATAAATTTTCATTTTCTGTTCCATTAGTTTTTCATTACTTCAATACCTTCTTTCTCAGTTCATATATCAAAAGATTATAATAATGCTTAATCCGGTTCTAATCCTTGTTCTCATGCTGACTATCGTAATGATTGTCCTTCTTTTCCAACTCCCACCGGAAGAATCTGTTTATTTCTACTATGCTCTAGTGATTATTGTATTAATAATCCTCCCGTGTCTTTATATTGCTATACGCACTGATATCCACAGTTTCTAAATTCGGTGTTGTTATTGGGCTTTGTATTTTCTCTTATATTTTGGATCTCTTTACCTTTTTATTATCCTCTCGACCTCTAGTAAAGCTAGCAACGGTCCAGAATTCGTAAGTATGGAGTTTTGAGAAAGAACTAAATAGCACGATTTGATTTGTCAAATTGTCAGAATCACTGAGAATAGAACTATCAAGAATATATTTTCTTGATATGTGCAGAAGTTAATCAGAATGAAAGAGCTATGTAACATGACACAGGATGACGTTATAATCTGTGAATCATCATGTTCCATTTAGAAACTCAGCATGACTTATTGTAATATAATCACGTTGATCAAGTGTCATTATATTATACTAACTCATGCATCAGTTCCCAACATTACTTCAATAACATTCATATTTTAAGCTCGAAATTTTACAGAATATAGAAACTAACAGTTTCTATATGATGTAACACTGATAGCACGAAGAGATTAATGATTTCAGATAAGAATAGTTATGAAAATATCTTCAAAAATATGGAGGATATTTATAATGAAAGATACGATAATATCTTTGAATATCTAAGATCAGAGGATGATGGAGACTATTGTCCGCAAGGGTTTAGAGTAAGGAGCAAGATATACGCTAAAAACTTCAGCAGACATTGAATCATTTAGATTCTTTGAAGTCAAACTTATTCTTTGTGATTTGTCCACGGCTTCTTTCATAGTTTCGCATAATCCGCTTTCGGTACTAAATTTTCTATCGAGTGTTTCCAATACTCCATTCTTTATCATCAACTTTCGGCGATTAAGGTCGTGTACAGTTTTCACTGTTTCATCAACTTTTTCAAAACTCATTGTATTGATTCGCAGGCTCGGTGCTTTTCAAAATTTCAGAATTGTAAATCATGATTCTAATAGATAAATGTTATATGTATACATATAGCTGTTGATATAGAGACGCTGCGAGATTTAAAATACTATTTGATGATTTCCAGTATTTGGTAGGGCAATTCTCGTTACAAGATGTTGATGAGTATATGATAGGGTTTCAGTAAGTAGCTATAGTGATTTATCAGAGAGATTTAAGCCAAAGAGCAATGAGGTTGTTGGTACATCTGTTGGTAATATGGTGGAATATAAACGGTTTCCCGGTAACGATGACGAAAGGCAAACTTATATATCAAGGTTATAATAAGATCAATCCGGATGAAAAGTCGAAGGTGACTTGCTGAAGCTGTGACAAAACTGGCTATTTTGAAAAGGAATTGCAATGCTATTTTCTGTAATATCAATGCCAAAGGATCTAGCACAGATACGTGTGAAATGTTTACTCAGGTTCCGAGTATTTTTAGGTGCATAATTATATGCATCAATCTTTCCTTCCGCAGAT
The DNA here is from genome assembly GCF_046630445.1 of Rutidosis leptorrhynchoides. NCBI lineage: Eukaryota > Viridiplantae > Streptophyta > Magnoliopsida > Asterales > Asteraceae > Rutidosis > Rutidosis leptorrhynchoides. The sequence goes on from NC_092336.1 coordinate 342,801,170, forward strand.
GAAGTGCGGTTGGTTCATCTTCTCGATTGAGGTATTTTCAAGAATCATGAAAGGTTTGAACGCAGATTGGAATCGTCAAGATACAAATGAGGTTTAAGATGAAATCAAGTGGCAAACTTGAAGAATTGTTTAGTTTCATATGTTATAATCAATATTTTAATTCATTTTAATTGTCCAATGTCGGCAGTCTACAGTTGATAGTCCACAGTTAACAGTCCAATAATTCATATATAGTTTAATATATAATATTCGCATTAATTAATACGTGTCGTGACCCGTGTACATGTCTCAGACTCGATCACAACTCAAATTATATATATTATTATATAATCAACCTCAACCTTGTATAGAGAACTTGATCATTACTGCATATAGAGTGTCTATGGTGATTCCAAATAATATATATAGATGCATCGATATGATATGTCAAAACCTTATATACGTGTCCCGATATTTAAAGTGCGTAAAATGAATAACAGAAAATAAATGACGATAAATAAAGTGCGTAAAGTAAGTAACAGAAATTAAATGACTATAAATAAAATTGCGAGAATATAAATTGCGATAATTAAATTGCGGTAAATAAAATGTAACCAGTTAGCTAGGAACAGTTAGCTAGGAACAGTTAGCGTGGATTCTAAACAATATTTCAATTAGTTAATTCGTTTGTTTCTAATAAATTTTATTTTGTTCAATGTTTTCTTCATTATGCCACTTCTTTGATTCTGAGAAGTCAAAATCCAAATATGAAATTGAATAAAAATGGTCATTCTGTGGTAAACGGATTCGTATATTGGTGGTTGTAAATAGGATAGTAAATGACTGTTGAATTAGATTAGAAAATGTACAATGTAACTTATTAATATGAAATCTAAATATTCCTCGGGTATTACCTACCCGTTAAAATATTTTCACCATTAACAGTTTGTACAAAAGAATTTTTAATTACAATCTTTATGAAAACATATATACATATATATTTTCTTTAGACGTAATCATGGATTTAATGAGTCAATGTGATATTAAACTCATCAGATTTCCCGCTAAAACTAGAGTACATAATCTCTAAAATATTAAAGATTACATAATTGCCATGAAGGACGAAGATAGTTTATGTAGAACGATTCGTAGAACGATGATTATATTCGAGGTACCGAATGTAACGACCCGACCAAATCATGTTTGACGGCGCCGACTACTTAGGTCCCGTTACGTGGTCATAAGTCTTTAACATGATGTTTGACCAAAATATATCACATTCATTTCATAAGTAAAAGGATGTTTCAAGTTTACAAAAGTAGTTCAAAGACTAGTTACATTACAAAGTTAAACGTACGAATGAAACCTAAGCAACAAAATTTAAAAGTTTTCAAAAGACGCTCCAACTATGCATGTATACTCGACATCCAAGCAAGTATCAAAAAGAGTGCGGAAGCATGTATCAAGTAGCGTTCAAGGACCTGAGAAAACATATAGAAAACTGTCAACGAAAACGTTGGTGAAATCATAGGTGTTTTAGTAAACGTTGCATTTGAACCACAAGATTTAATATAATATGATTATCAAAATCATTTGCATTCCAAAGTTGTTATTTGTTTTGCGGGCACCCAATTATCAAACTTAACTGTTTTGCACCCTTTGCGTAGTGTTAGAACATACACTAGACCCGAAAATATATTTCATCCGCTAACGGTAGCTAACCGTCCGAATGAGGCTCGTCAAGCCCATGTGATCACATAATATAAGTTCACATTTACACCCTGCAAGTGTAACTAATGATAATTGAATTGAGGCTTTTTGTTTAAACCCGTACGTCGAATGTTCGTTTTCGTACTTGTGTTCAAAGTGTAAAAGTATGTAGTATAAAACCGTATATGTTTCTCATCCCATGATTTAAAAGTATAAAAGTTGTTGAAAGATGGGACTATGATCTCACCTTGAGTGCACGTATGAAAAGTACTTCACAAAGTAACGTGTGCAAAGGATAATGCTAGTCTTGACCTAAACAAATAGGTCGTATCAATAACAGTAAACACGATAGGTCAAAGATGTTCAATTAGTCCTATGGCTCGTTACGACTCGATTATGTAGCATGTGAATCAAATTATCAAGTTTCATGCAAGATACAAGTATAGAAACAAATTAGAAAGATTACATAATCATTTGGTTAAGTTTGACAAAAAGTCAAACTTTGGTTGGTCAAAGTCAACGAAAAAGTCAACACGTTCGGGTTGGGTCACGAACTATTTTTCTGAGGTTTTTATTCATATATAAGCATGTTAGAACAAGTCTCATGTGAATCGGAGGTCCATAGCGTGCCAAGCATTTTTCGTATCTTGACCAAGGAGGTCAGAACCTGGCCACGCCTTATGTCGCGCTGCGACATAGACTGGCCGCGCCGCGGCACATAACGTGTGCTGGTGCCTGGTTAGTTTCAATTGTTCAAGTCTTTTTCCGAACTTCGATCAAACACAAATTACAAACCGTAAATACTTATGACACGCATTTTATATCGTTGGAAAACTAATTTGACAAAGAACACAACTAAACACATTTCATCAACCAAAAACATCATTTGCAATAACCGACTTTCCAACATTTAATGCTCAATTAATACTCAAGTTCATAAATGCACAAAATAGGATTCGGGAATTAAATGCATACATATGACACGCCGTTTCGTAGGTAACCAAGCATTCAACCTAACTAACCACTTACCAACCACAATTCATGGCATTCAATACATTAAATGTTCACATTCAATTCTATCAAACCCTAACCAACAACATTAAAATCACTAATCATGTTTATGAAGTTTTCCAAAACAACCTACACATCAAATTGAAGCTAGTGATGTTAGGAACACATTTAATACATGCATTTATAACATTTAACATCATCCACACAACTAAATCACCAAATCAAACACACCAAAGTTTATGTTCATGCTAGTTACTTCAATTAACAAAATCGAACATATAAATCATATATTCATGTTAGACTTGAGCCATAGACACTAATTAACAAATTTATAAGTTAAAAACATCAAGAACACAAAATCTAGTGATTTTAGAAAGTTACCCAAACTTGATGAAATCGGTATGGAAACGAAGAGGAAGTTGCAAGGATTCCAAATATGTAATTTGTTTTGCAAGATACCCGCTAGCTTGGATTTAGATGATGATTCTTTGAAATGGATAATTGAAAGAAAATGGAGAAGTAGTGAAAGAAAAGGAAAATGAAAATGAAAAAGAAGGGAGGTGGGGTTGACTAGTCAAATGCTAGTCACCTCTTTGGCTCCTTGGCGAAACTAGTCCCTCGGGTTTGGTTGCGGGTGCATGAATTACCTAAACGAGATATTTTTAAAACGCGTATCAACGGGAGATGTTATAAACATATAACATAATTTAAATAGTTAAACGGAAAAAGGCGGGATGTTACATTACCTACTCCTTAAAAGGAATTTCGTCCTGAAATTTAAGTAGGCGTAGTAGTCGTTGTTTCTTCTTCGAAATTTTGCGTTTCCGGAATCGGGAATAAGTGAGGGTATTTCTTTTGCATTTGATCTTGCCTTTCCCAAGTAAACTCGGGTCCTCTTTTGGCATTCCAACGAACCTTGACAATCGGGATTCAGCTTTGTTTCAAAGTCTTGACGGAGGTGTCTACAATTTCAACCGGTTCCTCTACAAAATTAAGTTTGTCATCAATAGTAAGTTCCTCGAGAGGGATGACGATATCGGGCTCGGCAAGACACTTTTTCAAGTTAGATACATGGAAGGTAGGATGAACGGAGCTCAATTGGGGCGAAAGATCGAAATGATAAGCAACGGTTCCAATACGTTCCAAGATTTTGAAAGGACCAATATACCGCAGATTTAATTTCCCACTTTTTTCAAAACGAATGACACCTTTCCAAGGTGCGACTTTTAACATGACGCGGTCACCGACTTGAAATTCAAGGTCGTTGCGTCTTTTGTCGGTATAGCACTTTTGACGACTCCGGGCCGTCCGAAGCCTATCTCGGATTTGAACAATCTTCTCGGTGGTTTCGTGAATGAGTTCAGGTCCGGTGATTTGTACGTCGCCTACTTCGGCCCAACAAAGAGGGGAACGACATTTTTGGCCATATAACGCTTCGAATGGGGCGGCTTTTATACTCGCGTGATAACTATTGTTGTAGGAGAATTCGGCGAGAGGTAAGTGCTTGTCCCAAGCTTTTCCAAAATCAACAACACAAGCCCGTAACATGTCCTCTAAGTTTTGAATTGTGCATTCGCTTTGCGCATCGGTTTGAGGATGATATGCGGTGCTCATGTCTAAACGCGTTCCCAACGCTTCTTGCAAGGTACGCCAAAATCTAGAAACAAAACGGCAATCTCGGTCGGAGATAATCGATAAAGGTATACCGTGTCGGGCTACGATCTCCTTGATGTAAAGTTGTGCAAGTTTTTCCATTTTGTCGGTATCCTTCATGGCGAGAAAGTGTGCAGATTTGGTGAGACGGTCAACAATAACCCAAATGGTATCATAACCGCCCGTCATTTTTGGTAGTTTGGTGATAAAATCCATCGTTATCCTTTCCCACTTCCATTGCGGGATCTCGGGTTGTTGGAGTAGTCCAGACGGACTTTGGTGTTCGGCTTTGACTTTGGAACATGTCAAACACTTGGAAACATAAGTAGCTACGTCCCTTTTGATGTTCGGCCACCAATATTGTTGTTTAAGGTCGTGGTACATCTTATTGGCACCGGGGTGAATCGAGTATCGTGACTTATGGGCTTCATCTAAAATAAGACTTCGTAGGTCCCCATAACTAGGCACCCAAATCCTTCCGGCGAAATATCGGAGTCCGATTTCCTTAGTTTCGAATCGAGAGACGAGAATGTTCAAGAGCTCGTGTGAAACGTTTTCATCATTGAGAGCTTCATCTTGGGCTACCCGAATTTGGCTATTAAGGTTTGTGTGGATGGTGATGTTTAAGGCTCGGACACAAAGAGGCACCGCTCTTTCTTTTCGACTTAAGGCATCGGCTACTACATTTGCCTTTCTGTGATGGTAACGAAGCTCGCAATCGTAATAGTTTAAGGTTTCAATCCACCTTCGTTGTCTCATGTTTAGTTGCTTTTGATCGAAGATGTGTTGGAGACTTTTGTGATCGGTAAAGATAGTACTCTTGGTTCCATAAAGATAGTGTCTCCACATTTTAAGTGCAAAGACAACGGCTCCGAGTTCAAGATCATGTGTCGTGTAGTTTCGTTTATGAATTTTGAGTTGTCGAGAAGCATAAGAAATGACTTTCGTTCGTTGCATCAACACACACCCAAAACCATGTTTCGAGGCATCGCAATACACAACAAAATCATCGTTGCCTTCGAGAAGTGACAAGATAGCAGCGGTGGTTAGCTTCGTTTTCAAGATTTGAAATGCGGATTCTTGTTCAGTCGCCCAAACGAATTTCTTTCCCTTGTAAGTTAACGCGGTTAGAGGACGAGCAACCAAAGAGAAATCCTTGATGAATCTACGATAGTATCCGACGAGACCCAAGAATTGACGAATGTGAGTATGAGTAGTAGGAGTCTCCCATTTACTAATGTCTTCGATTTTTGTTGGATCAACTTTAATACCTTGGTCACTTACAACATGACCAAGAATTTCAACTTCCTTTAACCAAAATTCACACTTGGAGAATTTGGCATCGAGTCGTTCCTGTCTTAAAAGTTCAAGCACAAGTCGAAGGTGTTCCTCGTGTTCTTCTTCGCTTTTAGAATAAACCAAAATATCATCGATGAACACGATAACGAATTTGTCAAGATACGGTTTGCACACGCGGTTCATAAGATCCATGAACACCGCCGGTGCGTTAGTGAGACCAAATGGCATGACAAGGAATTCATAACTACCATAACGAGTTCGGAAAGTGGTTTTGGAGATATCTTACCCTTTAACCCTTAGTTGATGATAACCCGAGCGGAGATCTATTTTTGAGTATACACAAGACCCTTGTAATTGATCAAAGAGGTCATCGATGCGAGGAAGAGGATATCGATTCTTAACCGTCAATTTGTTTAGTTCACGATAATCAATGCACATTCGTAGGGATCCGTCTTTCTTTTTAACAAACAAAATCGGAGCGCCCCAAGGTGAATGGCTAGGTTGGATAAAACAACGATCAAGTAGTTCTTGGATTTAACTTTGCAATTCTTGCATTTCGGATGGAGTGAGTCTATATGGTGCACGTGCTACGGGTGCGGCTCCCGGAATAAGATCGATTTGGAATTCAACTGGTCGATGAGGTGGAAGACCCTGCAATTCGTCGGGAAATACATCGGAATAGTCACTAACAATTGGCACATCATCGATGTGCTTCTCATCGAGCTCGACTTTCTTAACGTGAGCAAGGATCGCAAAACAACCCTTACGGAGTAGTTTTCTAACTTTAATGCATGAAACGAGGTTGAGTCCGGTGCAACTCTTATCGCCATAGACGATTAAAGGTTCACCATTCTTGATAGGAATTCGGATTGCGTTAAGATCACAAAGGATGTGAGATTTCATTTTAGCTAGCCAATTCATACCGATTATTACATCGAAGCTTCCTAGTTCCATGGGTATCAAGTCAATTTCAAACTCATTACCTAAAATATTTAACGTACACCCCCGGTAATATGTGTCGGCACTCAATAGTTTCCCGTTGGCCACTTCAATGGTATAAGTGGTATCTAGTGGAAGTGGTGGAGTGCTAAAAGAATGAGTCAAAGTCTTGGATACAAAACTCTTATCGGCACCCGAATCGAATAAACAAGTAACATAAGTGTTGTTGAGGAGAAACGTATCCGTGACTAATTCATTGTCATCTCGGGCTTCTTCGGTGTTGATGTTGAAAGCTCGTCCGCGTGTGTTGGTGTTGGCTTTCTTCTTCGGACATGCATTTCTAAAATGACCCGTTTGGCCACATTCATAACAAGTACCCGGTTTTGGTGCATTGGGCACCTTTTGAGCGACGGGGGCGGCACTTCTACAATCATTGGCCACATAACCACCCCTTTGGCACCGGTGGCAAAATATATATTGCTACATTCACCATAGTGGTGTTTGTGGCATTTGTTGCAAAAGGGTTTATTTCCGCCATAACTTTTCTTGGCGTCGGAGGTGAAAGGCTTTTTGGTGAAGTTGTTGTTGTAGTTGTTGCTTGATTGGGGGGCTTCCCATTTTCTTTTGTTGCCGCTCGATTTATCCTCGACCTTAGGTGCCGGAACTACGATTTCGTCAACCGTTTCGATCAATTGGCGGGCCATGTTTAAGGCTTGTTGTAGGTTAGGGGGTTTGGATGACATCACTCCTTGTTTGATGCTCTTTGGAAGGCCATCCATGTAGAGTTCAACCCTTTAAGATTCGGGGTTCACGAGATTGGGACACATCAAGGATAGCTCGACGAATCGTTGATTGTAGGACTTGAGATAGTTTCCGACCGCCTTTAAAGTTCTTAGCTCTTGCTCGAGCTTTCTGGTTTCTTCATGAGGGAAAAACTCGATGATCAACCTTTTCCTTAAATCAGCCCAAGAGAGGGCGTGAGCTTCGTAGGTACCCACCGATTGTACATACGTGTTCCACCACGTGAGGGCGATACCGGCAAAGGTATGGGTGGAATATTTGACTTTATCTTGGTCCCGACAACCGCTTATGCTAAAAACGGCTTCCGTTTGTTCGAACCATCGAGTGAGTACAACCGGTCCCCCGGTCCCATCAAAGGTGTGAGGTTTGTACCCCATGAAGGCTTTGTAGGAGCACCCTTCGCTTGATTTACCGGCCCCTTGATTGTTGTTGTTGTTATTGTTATTGTTATTGGTGGAGTGATCAGCCATGGCCGCCTCTACGGTGGTGGCTACCATTCGTTGTAGAGCTTGTTCGGGTGTCTCATGGTGTGGCACACGACGAGGAGGCATTGTTCCTTCAAAACACTAGAATACCATTGATTAGTATTCTTAATAATACTAACCATGATATGGAATAAGGATAGAGAGAAATTTTCCTTGACTCGCCTTAAATTCTTTATGTCATAATGTCGGAATGTTCATATGAGTCACCGTAATATAATCCCTGAAATTATATTACCCTAATTCATATGTGCATTCGACACTAATTCATATTGTCAAGGTGGCGCGTCAATTAAATCAAGTAACGTGAGATTAAGATTGAATAAGAATTAGATATGATAGACGAGTTTGAGTATAATGCACAAGTAGTCAAGTAATTCCTACTTCAAGTCTATATGGTGGTTGTAGTCTAGACTCACCAATGTACCCTATGACTCGGGGTCGACACCAATGAACTCTAAATCCCAACAACCAACGCTCTGATACCATCTGTAGTGACCCGAACAAATCATGTTTGACGGCGCCGACTACTTAGGTCCCGTTACGTGGTCATAAGTCTTTAACATGACGTTTGACCAAAATATGTCGCATTCATTTCATAAGTAAAAGGATGTTTCAAGTTTATAAAAGTAGTTCAAAGACTAATTACATTACAAAGTTTAACGTACGAATGAAACCTATGCGACACAATTTAAAAGTTGTCAAAAGATGCTCCAACTATGCATGTATACTCGACATCCAAGCAAGTATCAAAAAGAGTGCGGAAGCATGTATCAAGTAGCGTTCAAGGACCTAAGAAAACATATAGAAAACTGTCAACGAAAACGTTGGAGAAATCATAGGTGTTTTAGTAAACGTTGCATTTGAACCACAAGATTTAATATAATATGATTATCAAAATCATTTGCATTCCAAAGTTGTTATTTGTTTCGCGGGCACCCAATTATCAAACTTAACTATTTTGCACCCTTTGCGTAGTGTTAGAACATACACTAGACCCGAAAATATATTTCATCCGCTAACGGTAGCGAACCGTCCGAATGAGGCTCGTCAAGCCCATGTGATCACATAATATAAGTTCACGTTTACACCCTGCAAGTGTAACTAATGATAATTGAATTGAGGCTTTTTGTTCAAACCCGTACGTGGAATGTTCGTTTTCGTACTTGTGTTCAAAGTGTAAAAGTATGTAGTATAAAACCGTATATGTTTCTCATCCCATGATTTAAAAGTATAAAAGTTGTTGAAAGATGGGACTATGATCTCACCTTGAGTGCACATATGAAAAGTACTTCACAAAGTAACGTGTGCAAAGGATAATGCTAGTCTTGACCTAAAAAAATAGGTCGTATCAATAACGGTAAACACGATAGGTCAAAGATGTTCAATTAGTCTTATGGCTCGTTACGACTCGATTATGTAGCATGTGAATCAAATTGTCAAGTTTAGATACAAGTATAGAAACAAATTAGAAAGATTGCATAATCTTTTGGTTAAGTTTGACAAAAAGTCAAACTTTGGTTGGTCAAAGTCAATGAAAAAGTCAACACGTTCCGGTCGGGTCCCGAACTATTTTTCTGAGGTTTTTATTCATATATAAGCATGTTAGAACAAGTCACATGTGAATCGGAGGTCCATAGCGTGCCAAATATTTTTTGTATCTTAACCAAGGAGGTCAGAACCTGGCCACGCCTTATGTCGTGCCGCGACATTGGCTGGCTGCGCCGCGGCACATAACGTGTGCTGGTGCCTGGTTAGTTTCAATTGTTCAAGTCTTTTTCCGGACTTCGATCAAACACAAATCACAAACCGTAAACACTTATAACACGCATTTTATATCGTTGGAAAGCTAATTTGACAAAGAACACAACTAAACACATTTCATCAACCAAAAACATCATTTGCAATAACCGACTTTCCAACATTTAATGCTCAATTAATACTCAAGTTCATAAATGCACAAAATAGGATTCGGGAATTAAATGCATACATATGACACGCCGTTTCGTAGGTAACCAAGCATTCAATCTAACTAACCACTTACCAACCACAATTCATGGCATTCAATACATTAAATGTTCACATTCAATTCTATCAAACCCTAACCAACAACATCAAAATCACTAATCATGTTTATGAAGTTTTCTAAAACAACCTACACATCAAATTGAAGCTAGTGATGTTAGGAACACATTTAATACATGCATTTATAACATTTAACATCATCCACATAACTAAATCACCAAATCAAACACACCAAAGTTTATGTTCATGCTAGTTACTTCAAATAACAAAATCGAACATATAAATCATATATTCATGTTAGACTTGAGCCATAGACACTAATTAACAACTTTATAAGTTAAAAACATCAAGAACACAAAATCTAGTGATTTTAGAAAGTTACCCAAACTTGATGAAATCGGTATGGAATCGAAGAGGAAGTTGCAAGGATTCCAAATATGTAATTTGTTTTGCAAGATACCCGCTAGCTTGGATTTAGATGATGATTCTTTGAAATGGATAATTGAAAGAAAATAGAGAAGTAGTGAAAGAAAAGGAAAATGAAAATGAAAAAGAAGGGAGGTGGGGTTGACTAGTCAAATGCTAGTCACCTCTTTGGCTCCTTGGCAAAACTAGGCCCTCGAGTTCGGTTGCGGGTGCGTGAATTACCTACACGAGATATTTTTAAAACGCGTATCAACGGGAGATGTTATAAACATATAACGCAATTTAAATAGTTAAACGGAAAAGTAAACGGAAAAAGGCGGGATGTTACACCGAATGAGACGTTGAGGCGTGTGACGTTGAAACTTGGGTTGTTGGTGGTAATGGTATTGATGTTGTTACTGAAGCTGGTAAGTTTTGCACCATATTCTGCAAATTGATTACTCGAGCGCGAAGCTTGTTGGCTTCTTCCATTATTCCGGAATGATTGTCGGTTGGAACGAGCGGCTGAATAAGGTTTAGAATTGTGGATAGAATATAATCGTGTTGATATATTCGGGAAATGAGGGTGAAAATGGTGTTTCAGACTGGTTCGCCTGTAAGTACTTCAGGTTCTTCACCAAGAGATGAATTCGGTTGGTGAAAAGGATCGCCTTCTTCGCGTCTCCATTGATTAAGTCGTTTACGAACCCATTAGATGAATTGGGGATGGTTGATTTGTTGATTCATTCTGATGACACCGCTTTCGGGGCTTAGGTGAATATCCATGTCGGAATAGTTGTCGGAATAACTATCGGAATAACTATCGAAATATGAGGGACTCGATCTGGTTGAGGGATTCATCTCTTATGATCAGACGAAAGATTTTCGATAAGAAATAGATTATAGGATGTAGATTAGTACCCTGCAATACATAATTTATATATGCATATATAATACTAAAATCCCATAAGTTACGGAGGAAGCTACGGAAGCTATTAGGAAAAGGTAACAATAACAGATACACTAAGATATGAATTTATCTATACACTGTCTATGCAATAGAGGCAGTAAGACGTGTCTAGACTTTAAGGATGATAAGCAAATAATTGTCGACACTAATGATAGGCAAAACTTTTGACATGCAGACACGGTCGAAGTCCAGACTCATTAATGCATTCTAACAACTTATCAGTTATACACACTAATGCAGACCTGGTTCGCTAAGACCACCGCTCTGATACCAACTGTAATACCCCGTCCTAATCCATCTGGACGAAGTCTTCAACAGTTGGTCCCATTGCGAGGTTCTGACCTCTATATGCCATGACTGACTCCATGTAATATGAGCAAATGCACATAGGAAGATTTCTTTCATACCTGAGAATAAACATGATTTAAAGTGTCAACCAAAAGGTTGGTGAGTTCATTAGTTTATCATAACAATCATTTCAATATTTTAATAGACCATAAGATTTCATATTTCAATACACATCCCATACATAGAGATAAAAATCATTCATATGGTGAACACCTGGTAACCGACATTCACAATACGCATATAAGAATATCCCCATCATTCCGGGATCCTCCTTCGGACATGATATAAATTTTGAAGTATTAAAGCATCCGGTACTTTGGATGGGGCTTGTTGGGCCCGATAGATCTATCTTTAGGATTCGCGTCAATTAGGGTGTCTGTTCCCTAATTCTTAGATTACCAGACTAAAAGGGGCATATTCGATTTCGTTAATTCAACCATATAATGTAGTTTTGATTACTTGTGTCTATTTCGTAAAACAGTTATAAAAGTTGCGCATGTATTCTCAGCCCAAAAATATAAAGGATAAAAAGGCAAATGAAACTCACCATACTGTATTTTGTAGTAAAAATACATATAACGACATTGAACAAGTATAGGGTTGGCCTCGGATTCACTTATATATATATATATAAATTTATTAGTTATATCCTTTTTGATAATATTTATATGTTTCATTTATTCATTTTGTATAGGAAAATATAAATTTTTTTATTATGTTATATGTATTAAGTGTATATATATATATATATATATATATATATATATATATATATATATATATATATATATATATATATACATATATCGTTTGTTTGTTAAAATACAGTAATTATAATAATACCATAATATTATTTGTAATGGTAAAAATGATAATAATGATAATACCTAATGTTACTAATAAAAATGTTAAAGTTAACAATTTTGTTAATAATAATATTGATGATAGTGATATTAATAATTAGTAATAATAATACTAATAATAATAATATTATTACTTAATAATAATACTAATACCCATATTAACAATATTAATAATATTTCTCATAATAATAATACTTTTAATACTAAATACAACAATAATAATAATCATAACAATAATAATAATAACTTGATAAATGAACTACCTTCAAGACTCTAAAAAGAATAATAAATTGTCCAAGCCGGGAGTTGAACCCGAGACCTCACGCATGCCCACAAACACCATTAACCAACTGCTCTGCTTATGTTTTCCTAATTATATTAACGAATTAATTGCTTTTAACCATTATCGTTTCAGTTTTTAGAATCATCATCATCATTTTCCAATCATCATTATCAACCTTACGATCATGAATCATATCATAACCATAACCCTAGGTATCATTATTGCCATCATGGACAATACATACGATATCATCATCATAACACAAACATCATCGTTATCACCATCATAACATAATCTGTATCAATTATCATAATCATTATCGATATCATTAACTATATAATCACCAACATTCATGGTTATTATATCCATCATCATTATCATGATCTTCCTCATCATTATAACCATCTCCTTCAATATCAATAGAACAGAAAAATACGATGGATAGCATCATCTTCGATCCTCGTTTCAGCTTAAAAGAAAAGACTTGGTTAGGTCACGGCCCAATACACAGCCCAACAGAAACAGATAAGTTTCGGTCCAATATAATACTTAAACCTAATGCAGCAGCCCGTTTGTCTTTGATTAGAAGATTATAAGGCCCAAGAATAGCCCGATCACTTTACTCAGGCCATAACGACATGATATCCAGTTGTGAATCAGTTAGGTCGACATGAATAAAGGGGTGTCGGTGTTGGGTGATAACGACAGAAAAGCAAAGAAAAAGAAAAGAAAAAAAATAGCATTCGATGTTCAATAGTTATAGTATCCTTCTCCTTCTTTGTTTAAAACAGGAATCGAACAATAATAAAAGTTGCAGTAGCAACGAGCAGTCACAAGTGGTTTTCAATGGGTGATGGTTTGAGGTAGTGAAACACAAGCTGCAAAACAGCGGTGGTTGGTGGTAAACGGCTGCATACAGAACCAGAAACAAACGGGCAGAAATAGAATGCATAAAGGAGAAGTGGTGGGTTTCATTTAAGTGGCAGAAGTAGGAAAGAAATATATAAATAGTACCGTAGGGTTTTCGATGATCTTGGGTGTGTTTTGGGTGAACACTTTGTGGGTGTTTTGTGGTGATCGATTACAAACAGAGAGGTGCAACACCCGAATGGTTTTAAGATGGTGGCGAGGTGGAAGGATGGTTTATCAAACGAAAATAGAGAGTGGTAGAGAGGTGGTCACGGTGAATGAAAGTAATATGGTTGTTTGATTTCATGTGTTCTATCAAAATAAAAGAATAATAACAACCTGGAACAATCATTGTAGCATCAGTATGAAAATGGGTTTCGTTTGGCTTTGACAAAACTAGAAAACGGATTCGAGAAAAATAATGAAGCAGTAATAGTAATCGTGGTTCAATGGTTGCCGGTTGATAGTTATGGTGATCGAAGATTGTGGGTTGTGATGGTTTCGAGTGGTGGTGAGAGTGAGATCCAGGTGAACCGAGAACTAATAGATTACATGGGTTTATCCTTGACTCAAGTAAACTCAAAAAAAAAGTGGTGGGTTGCTGTGTGTGATATATGATCGATGATGGTTGAGCAAGTGAGGGTTTGAATACAAGTAGAAGGAAAAATTTGTATTAGTGTGTGTCTATCAATATGCATATGTATATGTATATGTGTATATATAATAAGTGTGTGGTAGTTCTTTGGTTATGGTTTTAATCACCCAGAAAGAAACACAGAACAACAAGTAGGGTGGATTAGGTGATATATGCTCATGAACGTGTATATTATTTGTGAGGAAGGAAAGTAAAACAAGAATATAGATATAGTGGGTTGGATTGGACAGATAACGATACAAGTGTTTGTGCCTTCAATTTTAACACAAGTTGATATATTATAATGTAATAATAATAATTAACTAACTCAAAAATCTATCAAACTTGAGTAAATGAAACAGTTAGCAGCCACATAATTGTAATCTTATGCCGACAGTTTTCACGGACTACTATATCGTACCCCGTTGTTAAATCAGTGGCGGATAAAAGTACTCATAAAAATCCCAAAATTTTAAATTAAATGTCTTTATTTATTTAGGTCATTATGGTATAAAATTTAGTCATTAATTTAATAAATAAAACGTACATCAACTGTCCCTCTCATTTATGAGTAAAATATAAAAAGTGTTAAAATTAAATAATTAGATTCTAAATATACTTTTAATAAGACTATAACTTATATAACTCATTTTCGGATTACCGTTTATTTTAGAATCATATAAGTCTGAATTAAACTTGCGTAATATCAATCGGGACATCAAACGAGTATTACAATCATTAAATATTTATTTTCAACATACTTTATTTATATATATATATAGATATATTTTAAATAATAATTATTATAATACCCTATTTTTATTTTATTAAATAACAACAACATATAATACTTCAAATTATATTTCGAATTATTATTTATATAAACATACACACATATCAATTTACAATTAATTGTTCGTGAATCGTCGAGAGCAGTCGAAGGTCAAATGAATATATGAATATTGTTCCAATGTTTTCTAGACTCAACATTACATACTTTGCTTATCGTATCGAAATCATATAAAGATTAAGTTTAAATTTGGTCGGAAATTCCCGGGTCATCACACATCCTATTCATTGTTAAGATAAAATTTGTAAGTCCAATTAGATACTAAAAAGGGCCCATGACCCATCATGTTTATGAGCCGAAGTTATATTGCCTCAAGATGATAAAGTCAGGTTATAAATAAAAGGAAGTGCACGTGGTTTTCTTCTTGAATTGGTCACCCACTGAATTAGTAACACCTTCACTATGCATCATCACTGTACCATTATCATAAACATCCCATGATCATACTCGCCTCATTCTATCATAATCAACATCATCATTATCGTCATAATCAACTGCAGTATTGCAGCAGCAAGAAACGAGTGATGTAACAATGGTTTTTACGTGGTTTTTGTTGAGTATATTTCGAATATCAACAAGCTTTTACAGCGTAGCAACAGTACACCAGTTCAATATTAGCACAACAGTAACGGTAATCTAATGAGTTCAATGGTTTTCGAAAATTTCAATTGGTAGCTGTGGGGTTTGAATTCGAAAATGAAACAATCACTGTAGCAGTAGCATAACAACAACCATTTACGACTTGTGATGGTTTCTGGGTTTGTTCGAAACAGAATACAATAGTGAGAAAGAGAGAGAGGAGAGAGGTGGTGAAGTGGTGGTAGCCGGCTGTAGTTCACGGTGGTGGTGAAGGTGGCCGTGAGGTGATGGGTTGCCGGAGATGGTGGTTGTCGAACATGGTTGCTGTGTGATTCTTGGATGATATGCATAACATATATGCATATATATATATAGGAGTTATATATAAATATACTATTAAATTAATATTAATTATTAATTAATAATAATAATGCATGATTCATAAAGGAAGCACAGTAAATTCAAATAGTAATCTCACGTTAGCAGGCATTTAATTTAACTTACTCTACCGACAGTTTTCACGGACTATGTATCGTGCAAAATCAGTGGCGGATAAAAGTGTTCAGAAAAATCCCATATTTTTAAATTAACTATATTTATTTATTTTGATCATTATGGTATAAAATTCGGGCATTAACTATTGAATAAAAATTACATTAATTATCCACTCCCAATCCCAAGTAAAATATAAAAAGTTTTAAAATTCAACAAATAGTTCCTAAATATACTTTTAATAATCCTAAAATTTATAGAACTCATTTTCGTATTACCGTTTATTTTAAAATTACATAAGTTTGAATTTAACTTGCTTAATATCAATCGGAACATCAAACGAGTATTACAATCCTTTAATATTTTTTTTTAATATACTTTGTTTATATATAGAGATATATTTTAAATAATAATTATTATAATATCCTATTTTTATTTTATTAATTTTTAATAACAACAACATATTACATTTTAAATTATACTTCCAATTATTATTTATATATATACACACATATCTATTTACAATTAATTGTTCGTGAATCGTCAAAAACAGTCGAAGGTCAATTGAATATATGAAACAGTTAAAAATTTTTGAGACTCAATATTACAGACTTTGCTTATCGTGTCGGAAACATATAAAGATTAAGTTTAAATTTGGTCGAAAATTTTCGGGTCGTCACAATACCTACCCGTTAAAGAAATTTCGTCCCAAAATTTGATTGGAATCATCATGGTTGACAATAAGTATGTTTTCATGTCACATATGAGCTGATAAATAGAGTTTTATTACTGTTGAGTAATATGGATAAGATAATTCGATTAATCAAAGAGTATGAGTGAAGTTATCACAAAAAATTGAAATAAAGAAGTAAATATTCGTCTTAGCTTTTGACGTAGTCAGGGTTGAATTCCGAAATTTAAGGGATTAAATAAAATCTTCGAAATCTATAAGATCGGATTCTTCGGGATTTAAGGGAATTAGGATCTCTTTAATTAAATGTGGTCAACTCTCTCGATTGTTACGTCTTATTTTTCCTTTATAAATTAAACTCTTACGTTCTATTATTTTCATCATCCCTGTACTTTTTTTCTTAGTTCATACATCCAAAAGATTATGAAACTGCTTAATCCTATTCTAATCCTTGATATTTTCCTAATTATTATTTCTGTCATTCTTCTTTTCAATCTTCCACCAAAAAAATCTGTTTACTTCTACTATTATCTGGGGGTGATACTATTCTTAATTCTACCGTGTCTTTATATTGCTATTCGTATTAATATCCGCGGTTTGTAACCTCTGTGTTATTCTTGAGCTTTATATTTTCTCTTATATTTTGGAGCTCTTTGCCTTTTTATTCTCTTCTCGGCCTCTAGTAAATCGAGTAATGGTCCAGAATTCGTAGATATGAATTTTGAAATGAACATAGTTAATGTTCTAAGAAAGAAATTGAAATAGCACAGTCTTGATTTATCAAATTACCAGAATATCCGAAAAAGACCGAATCATCAAGAAAGTATTGTCTTAATATTTTTAGAGGTTAAATAGAATACAAGAGTCATGTAACATGGCACATGATGATGGTACTGTGAATCATCACATTCCATTAGAAGCTCAGCATGACTTACTGTAATATAATCACGTTGATCAAATGTCATTATATTATACTAACTCATGCTTCAGTTCCCAACACCACTTCAAAAACATTCATATTTTAAATTCGAATTTTTCAGAATTTAGAAACTAAAATAGTTTCCTTTCTGATGTAACACTGATATCGCGAAGAGATGAATGATTTCAGATAAGAATAGTTATGAAAATATCTTCAGAAATATCGAGGATATTTATAATGAAAGATACGACGATATCTTAGAATTTTTAATATCGATGGATGATGGTGAAGATTTGTCCGTAGCCTCCTTCATGGTTTGCTCAATTCGTTCTTCAGTATCAAAACTTTTAAGCTTTTTCAGTATGTCGCTCTTTATTATCAAACTTTTGAATGTTTAAACAGTCTATAGTTTTCTCTGCTTCATCATCTTTTTCAGAACTCAGAGATCTGATTCGTAAGCTAGAGTGCTTTTCAGGAATTCAAAGATTTCGAATTGAAATTCATTAGTCCAGAAGATATACGTTATATACAGATATATAACTGTTGACGTAGGAACGCTGCAAAATTCGAGAATTAATGATTAATGCTTCTCGGTATTTGGTATGAACACTATCGTTACAAGATGTTAATGAGCATATGATAGGGTTTCAATAAATACGTATAGCAATTTTTTGGAGAGATTTAAGCCATGGAGCAACGAGGTGGCTCGTACGTCTGTTGGTAATATTACAGAATATAAAAGGTTTCCCAGTAACAATAACAATGGAAAACGTATATATCAAAGTTATAATAAGGTTGATTCGAACAAAAAGTCGAAGTTGACTTGCTGGAGCTGTGACAAAACTGACTATTGTGAAAGAGAATTTCAATATTATTGTCTGTAATAACAATGCCAAAAGAGCTAGCACCGATACATTTTAAACGTTTACTCAGGTTCCAAGAGTTTTACAGGTGCATAACTATATGCATAAATCTTTCCTTCCGTAGATGAAGTGCGGTTGGTTCATCCTCTCGATTGAGGTGTTTTCAAGAATTATGAAAGGTTTAAACGCAGATTGTAATCGTCATGATACAAATGAGGTTTAAGATGAAATCAAGTGGCAAACTTGGAGAAATGTTTAGTTTCATATGTTATAATCAACATTTTAATTAATTTTAATTGTCCAATGTTAGTAGTCCACAAATAGTAGTCCATAATTAGTAGTTCAACAATCTCCCTTCTCCCTTCTCCCTTCTTATTAAAACAAAAGCCAAATTGTGAAATAAAATTTTAAATTCAACATTTAAATCAAATCTTATCCATTAGATCAAAATTCTAGAATTAAATCTAACCATTCATTTCAAAATCGAAACTTAATTACTAATATTTTTTAGCAATCTATATGGATGGACATTTGTACCCTAAAACCTTATTAATATTACCAATAACAACAATAACAACAATTACAATTAAATCTGAACATAAATTTCGGGGATGGTTACGTTATTTATGATTAATTGATTTGTGGACTAATTTCTAACAATCATAAGAAATCGATGTTTCCGATCTTATTTTAAAACTTGTGAATTACATCTTCTACATCTATCAGCTCATCCATTTGTTCATTCACAATCCGATTAACAAAAACCTCCCATCTACTATCCACCCTTAACAAAAATTAAACTTTCATCCGATGTCAACTATCGGAGACACGTCCCATCTTTTAACTCAAGATCGCAAGTGTTTTGAGTCAATACATATCTCAGAATCAATCGATTCATTATCTTCATTGCTATTGTTGTTCTTTTGATTTTAGAGAGTTAGGTCTGAAGGTAAATTTATTTTTTCATCATTCTGTCTATAAACCTACTGATCCATATATATTAAGCTGATATGCTAATCGCATGTATTGAACAAATTTCGTATCATCCAGATGTTTGTAGAGGAAGCAATTTCCGTGTTCAATCTCATCAAATATATGAGGCTTACTAAGTACGTCATTGTAATTTTTAAATTTTATTTCATTTTATGGCATTAAATTATCCTTTTCTAATTGCATCATATATCCGGCAGTCACTTATCATTAGTAATATTATTAGTTTTAATCAATAAGTTTAATGATTTAATAATCTGAATGAGATAATTTGAACAGATGGTCATGAATAATTTAAGAGGTGAAACAAATGTGTTGGGGGGATGAGGAGAGATGATTAGGTCTGATACTCATTGTTTTGGATCATGGTATTTTCGAATTTAGAATAGGGGTAATGTATTTTATCATAAAGTTTATGTCTTTCTGATTTTATATGGAGTACAATATATCATTTACGTAGCCTTCACAATATAATCTTATTTTATTCTTTCTTTGTATGATACAGAGATTAGGTTAGTTATCATATTTTCTTGGGGCAGAGAAGAAAGATGACAAGGTTTTGGTGCATGATTTGGGTTCATTATACAATTTCTAATGACAGATTTGCATTTTCTTCTGTTAAAGTATACTAAGTAGTTATATTTATGAAGAATTTGTGGGTTTTGGTTAAATATTGTTTTGGATAAATATTGTTTGGGTTTTTTGTTTTAGGGCTAGGAAATAACTTTATCAGTTGAATTGTGGCAAGTTGAAAGGAAGTTGCATCACTTTTATAAAAAGACAATATCAAATCTCAATCTTGGTTAAAAGTTCCATCTGCTATCTTTGTAAATGTGATCCAAGTAAAAAAGGTTTTTTATATATATTATGAAATAATCGAACATATGTTTTATCACGTTGTTCATTACATTTTATTTGAATTTGTTCAATCATAAGGAAAAGAGGCTGCTGGATTTGAAAAGCATGTGGAGGTTTACAGGGGTTTGGATGTATGTATCAACTATGCTGATATTGTAATCAAACCAAACCAAACCAAACCAAACCAATGACACTCACTAACTTATTTTAAACGGAAGGTATAGCTTTTTAGACTTGTCTGCGGGGATGGAATATAATAACTTGTTTTGTTACGTTAAGATTTAAACGCATTCGGAAGATATATATATTATCTGCAGGGAAGGAATAAAACGCAGGTATTTATTAAGAATTTACGCTTATCTGTACGGATAAATGCTCTTTTTAGTTTTTGAGCAACCTACCCGTTTACAATAAACTTATTAAGGTTCTTAAAATCTTTTTATTGGATTTGTTTGAAAGTTTTGTTACGTTAGGATTTATAAACTTCCTTTTATTTTTGCATATATTTTGTTAAAGGAGTGGATGCTGATATGGTGGTATTGATGGCGGGAAGAGGTTCTGGGGTAGAAAACCAACTTGCTTGGATCATGGTTGCCTGCCTGGTGATGAAATATTTGTATATATACCTATGCACTGATGTAACAAATATCTTTATTAAATTTTTATTTTCCCTGTATTCCTATATCTTCTACCTATTAGAATAAATTAGTATTGCTATTTCTACTATCTGTTAGAATAATTTTTCTTGGAATGTGTTTTCAGATCTTTGAACAGAGGCGAGTCATAAGCTAAAGTAAAAAAATAAGATGATGACGGAATCGTGGTTATGAGTTTAGGGCTCTTCATACCGCTATTTTGGTTCATGGTATTTTTGGATTTGGAAAAAAGGTATTTCGTCATAAATTTTTTACTTATTACTAATAATAATCTTAATAAACACAATATGATATTTGATGTTTGTAAATATAGATATTAGGTGACTTTTCTATGCTTGGTGAGAAAATAATGACGAGAGGCTTTAAATGTATGGTTATTTTGGTCATTTATTAAACTTAATCTAATTGTCAATGTTTATTTTGATTGTTAATTTAGCAATTAAGACTATTTAAGTAGATACTAAAAGATGTTGATGTATTTTGTTAAATAATTTTCAGATCCATACTGCCAACAATATGCCGAGAGACGGTCAAGTAAACCTAACTTTGCAGAGGTACTCTTATGTATGAATTTTGTACACATATTTCTTCTGCATAGTTGAGGTTAAATAGTTGAGTTTAAATAGTTTATAAGGTTGTTCTGTATCAAACTTATTTTCTTGTGATTTATGATTGGTCATTGTACTTATCTTCTAAATAAGTTGGTCGCCTAAAAATTTCTCCTTTTGGTGGATATCTTATAATGCAGATATGTTTATCTTTCTACAACGTATAAATAGATGTTCATGTATGGTTGTGGCGATTTTGCTTGAAATAAAGATTCCAACTGATGTTGACAATATTTACCAACTATCTTTTGGTCATGGCATTCAAGTACTGTTTTTTACCAGTTTTCGGATAGATATGCTCAAGGTAACAACTTTATTCGATCGAATATTTTAGGCTACTTATGTTGTTAAATGGGCGAGTTATGTGGGTTGTGTAACATATTTTAGTACTCATCCTTACACTGAGATTATTTGATTGCTTTATTGGTGGTATAGCAATCAAATAATCAATTGGGAATGTAATAGAACCTAACTGAATAAATTTATCACACTTTTACATGTATTTGCAGTTTCTCATGATAGTTTGTCACATTCTATTATAATAGTTAAAGAATTTTACTACAATATGAAATTATATGTTTCGATGCAATATTTTAATATTATGAATGAATTTCAAATCATTTGAAATCATTAGTGAATAACTTTTACAGTTATACAACTTTTACGAAGTTTAAATACTTTAAGTTTACTGTGTTTAATGTTGGATCTTTTTTACACTCTTACAACTATTCATTCACAATGGAGATCCACTTATCGTACGAATTGTGCACTATTGCAGAACTGTGATCGTTTGTTCATCTGCTGCAGAATAATGCGGATGTATTTTAAGGGATGATTCTGGTTACAGATTGCTTCAATACCCGTAGACATAAGGTACATGACATGCGTTTATTGATTATTATAGTAGAATCTCCTATAATCCTAATTATAGTATAACACCTTGTGAAATATAAGCACAAAAGAATATCAGTTTCGGTTTTGTCCAGCATATACACATGCTCCGCGCATCCGACTGCCTAAAAAAGATCCTTTATATAAAGTACATAAATTGTTGTTACTTCCAATATGATATACTATGTTAACGTGCCAAATGGGACATACTATCAAAAACCCACCATGGGTATAAGAAAAATCTAATTCCCTACCATAACATGGAACACTTAAAATGCAACATTGTTTTGTTATGCATGTTCTATACACTCGAAAGGCGGGTAGATATAATATACATTCATAATACCTGTGCGTAGTCTTACTTTTTTAGATATTGAGTTTTGTAGTTATCGGATTAGTTTTCATTGGTTATTATTGATGGAAATATTTGCCTAAAATTTTGTCAACTTGCTTTTCATTGGTTTGAATCTGACACAATTTTAAACAATACCATTTGGCTATTTTGGAATATATGCTTATGCGTCGGGGTTTTGTATTATTTTTCTACATACATATTTCAACCGTTGGTGGGTTGATAGCAAGTTCATTAACTTATACCTTCCATTGTTAGAATTGTATTTATACCTAACATTAATGGTCTGATTCTTATATAACCTTGGTTGATTACCAGTGGAGTTAGGAATTGCTGGAATGGGTTTTAAGAGTAGCAGTGTGTTGAAGACTTGAAGGCTTGAAAATGAGTTGATCGGAAAACGTAAAAGCCGAAGATTTATGAGTAGTATATTAACTTTAGTCTCGTAATAGATTTTTGTCACAAATTATTTTGTTATAGTAATTCAAAAGGCTTTAAGCCTAATATGTTAGCTTTATTCAAATAGATGTTTTGTCACATTTTTTTTTAAAATAGCGCAACATGTTTTAAGTACATTAATTCTATTTAATTCTACTTTTACTGTAAAAAAAATTCATTAAAGAAGCCCGCGAATTCGCGGGTCTTTAACTAGTTCATATATAATTTAATATATAATATTCGAATTAATTAATACGTATCGTGACCCATTGTATACATGTCTCAGACTCGATCACAACTCGAAGTATATATATTATTTTTGAAATAAACCTCAACCCTGTATAGCTAACTCGATCACCGCATATAGAGTGTCTATGGTTATTCTAAATAATATATATAGATGACGTAGATATGATATGTCAAAATATTGTATACGTGTCCTGATTTATCCGACGATATTTAAAGTGCGTAAAGTAAATAACAGAAATTAAATGACGATAAATAAAATTGCGAGAATTAAATTTCGATAAAATAAATTGCGATAATTAAAATGTAATAAGGAATTAGCAGTTAGCTAGGAACAGTTAGCTAGGATTTTGTTAAAGTGGATTCTTAACAAAATATCTCATAGTTAATTTGTTTGTTTCAAACAAATTTTATTTTTTGTCCATTGTTTTCTTCATTATGCCACTTGTTGGATTCTGATAAGTCAAAATCCAAAATTGAAATTGAATGAAAAGGGTTATTCTGTGGTGAACGGATACGTATATTTGTGGATGTAAGTGAGATAGTAAATGACCGTTGAATCAGATTCGAAGAATGTACAGTGTAACTTATTAATGTGAAATCTAAATATTCCTCGGGTATTACCTACCCGTTAAAATATTTTCACCATTAACAGTCTGTATGAAATAATTGTTAATTACAATCTTTATGAAAATATACTTACGTATATATTTTCTTTAGATGTAATCATAGATTTAATGAGTCAATATAATATTAATCTCATTTGATTTACCGTTAGAAATAGAATATATAACCTCTAAAACATTAGAAATTACATAATCGTCATGCAGAACGAAGATAAATGATGTAGAACGATTCGTAGAACGATGATTAAGTTCGAGGTATGGATTGTGATGTTGAGACGTGTGATGTTGAAACTTGGGTTGTTGGTGGTACTGGTGTTGATGTTGGTGGTACTGTTGGTGCCGATGATGTTGCCGAATTTGGTAAATTTTGCACCATATTCTCCAAATTGATTATTCGAGCACGAAGTTCGTTGACTTCTTATATTATTTCGGGATGATTGTCGGCCAGAACGAGTGAATGAATAAGGTTTAGAATTTTAGATAGATTATAATCGTGGTGAGATACTCTGGAAATGAGTGTGAAAATGGTGTTTCGAATGGGTTCGCCGGTAAGTACTTTAGGTTCTTTGCCAAGAGGTGAATTCGGTTGTTGGAAGGAATCTCCTTCTTCTTGTCTCCATTGATTAAGTCGACTACGAGCCCATCCCCAATTTCTCCAGATTTGGTGATAACTGATAGGTTGATCCATTCCGGTCACACTGCTTTCGGAGCTCGAGTGAAACTCCATATCGGAATAATTGTCGGACTCTAAGGAATTTGAATTAGTTGCGAGTTCCATCTTGTACGCTTAGATAAAGGGTTTTCGATATGAAATAATTTTCGAATATCGGATGGTATTCTAATTACATAGAATACCTATCTGTAGTACAGAAGATCCCATAGATTACGGAGGAAATCAAGGAATATGTCAGGCAAAGTTTATAGTAACAGATACGCTAAGATATGGATTAGCAGATATGCTAAGATATGAATTTTTGTCTATATACTTATTCATGCAATCAATGCAGTAAGATGTGTCTAGACTAAGAATGATAAGTAGGAAAATTTTGACAAGAAACGATAAGCAAAACTTTTGACATGCAAACCAGGTTCAAGTCCGGAATTATTAATGTATCTTAACAACTACTAGGCCGAAGTCCAGACTTATTAATGCATCCTAACAACTACTAGTTAGACACACTAATGCAAGACCTGGTTCGCTATGACCCGTCCTAACCCATCTGGACGAATACATTACATTTGGTTACATCGCGAGGTTCTGACCTCTATATGATATATTTTACAAACATTGCATTCGTTTTTAAAAAGACAAACTTTCATTACATCGAAAGTTGATGGCATGTATACCATTTCATAATATATTCAACTATAATTGACTTAATAATAATCTTGATGAACTCAACGACTCGAATGCAACGTCTTTTGAAATATGTCATGAATGACTCCAAGTAATTGAAGGTTTTTCGTATGTCCAAGAGACATATTGAATTAATGTGGCTAATATGTTATGATCCAAGTCGGGTCATACCCAATAACAAGCTTGCCGACACCTTAATCGTATTTAATCTTAATGAATGGATCATTAAATAAATACGCGACACTTGGATTTTAGAAAATCAGTTTTTCAAAATGTTATCACTTGAGATAAATTATTTGGATAATTTATATATAATTGTTTATAAGTTTAAATGATTATATTGTGTTATATTTTATAAAAGGGTTTATAAAATATAAAAGTAACATAAAAATATATACATGTTTTATATATATATCTAGTTTATATATATGTATAAATACATTGTTATATAATATATATAGTGCAGAATTTGTGACTCCAAGACTCACAAGCATGCCTTGTTTATGTTTACTTTTAATAACACACAAGGGCCAAGGTGCATGCTTATGTATTAACCAAGGCCTTGACTCAAGAGTGAGAGGATAACACACATAAAAGTGACTTCAAAATTCTGGTTCTGCAGCCCCCTTTGCCGAACTGTTTTGGAGAAAAAGGAGGTTCCTTTGCTTGCTATTTGATCACATTCAAGTGTTCTAAATCCTAACTAAATACAAAGGGTGTGTTGGTGATCAAAGCTTGGGGTATACTACACTTGAGGCTTCAAGTTAGAAGCTTTTAAATCATCATTTTCATCACACATTTAAGCTCAAATACTGCTGCTGCTGTTCGGTTTTCTCAAGGGCAGAAAAGTGGGTTTCAAGCTAGGTTTCAAGGTGATAAAGGTTTAACCAACTCAAGGGTGGTTTGGTGTATTGTTCTATCATCTTCATCATCATCTAAGGCCTTCAAAATAGCCCTCAAACTTGGTTTTGAGGAGGTATTGAATCACTTCTTTTCTTGTTAATTGTAAGCATATATTTTCACAACTTGATCCTTGATGGGATTTGGCTTTAAATGGTTTAAAGATTAACAAGTTAAAATTGATAATTACACGCTTCCGTTTATAATGATTCTTAAAAGGTTTTAAGATATATGAACTTGTTAAATCCCAACAATGGTATCTAGAGCCGAAGTTGTTGAAATATGCTTCGAATTGTTGTTTAAAACCCACTATATTTGCAATCTACTAACATGCATGAATGTAGATTGAAAAAACAAATGGGTTTGGGTGGGTATTAGGAAATGGCCGAATTCAAGAGGGCTTCAAAAGTGGGTTTTGGACTCTCTAATTTGGTCATACTTGGTTGCATGTTAAAGTTCACAATCTATGCCTTAACCTTGTGTTTGGTTGAATGTTTGAATGAATTGTATGATTCATATGGTTTGTAATATTATTCATTCATATGGCTTGTAATATTATTCATTTGGCATGTAATAATTCATTCATAAGGCTATGTAATTTATTTTATATTTGGTATGTAAAATAGATTAGGTTGTATTTTCATTTTCTAGATAAAATGTATTAGGATACATATTTTGTAAAAATGAAGATACAAGATGATGAAGACTTGAAGAACACAAGGAGCATATGGATGCAAGGTTAAGTGGGAGATTGTAATCTCCTACTTTGTATTATTACCCCTTAACCCGGTGACATTTGTTTTCGGCTAAACAAATGTCCACCAAAATGGCTAGATTGTGAACATACTTGTTTTGCATGTGTGGTTGTTTGTTTGTTTATTGTATTGTATGTTTGGTTGATACAATTAATCACAAGATAACAACAAGCAAAACGACAATTTAATTGGTTAAATTAGACGTATTAATAACATGCAAGACGACAATTTAATTGGTTAAATTAAAAGCAACTAAAGACCTAAATAAATGGTTATTAAGAACAAGAAAAGGATCACATATATATAAAATGGTTTATATCAAGTAACTGGCAAATTACAAGACTTGAAAATGGATTTCAAATGAACCATACACTAAATGCATGTTGGTGTATGGCATAAATGTTTTCTTAAACTAGAATTAACGAAAACATAAAATCCCTTAATCGACAAGGTAAACAAGTTTAACGCCATCCTTTTGTGGGACACTTAAACATAGTAGGGAACTCATAATGGGATAAAGGTCACCTAACCGTTATGAGCTAACTAATATGGTTAAGGTAAAATTCGCATGCTTGTGGGATAAAGGTCACCTAACCACTTGTATGTTAATTTTACATGTTTACACAAGTAGGACGACTTGATTTGGGAATCATGAACTTAGGGTCACCGAAGCATGAGAAACAAATATGCGTTGATGGGATAAATATGCCATGCAAAAGGATTGCATGATCCCATAATTTAGAAGTTGCAAAGGGATTGCAATTGTCATATAAATGACTACCTAGCTAAATCAAATAACGGGATAAAGGTCACCTAACCGAAATTTGATTTACCGTTGGATTCTAATATTTAATAAAACAATTATATATAAAAGGGTATTATTTATTAAATTTAAAATCGATACTTAAATGAACTTTGTTAATTTTGTAGATGGCCGAAAATAACAACAACATGCAAAATGCACCACTTAACCTAAACAACCTATCATTAAGGTCTCTCCTCGAGAAAGACAAACTCAACCATACGAACTTTATGGATTGGTTCTGCAATCTTAGAATTGTCCTCAAACTTGAGGATAAGGCGTATGTGTTGGAAGACCCCATTCCCGATCAACCCGACGAGGATGATACGGAATGCATGGCTTATTGGGATAAGTATTGCGCCGATTCGGTGCAAGTCGCTTGCCTAATGCTTGGGACTATGATACCCGAACTCCAAAAGGATTTCGAACATCATAGTGCATATGACATGATTACGCAATTGAAGGAGATGTTCCTTCAACAAGCACGTGTCGAGCGCTTCGAAACGGTTCGAGCGTTACATGCATGTCGTATGGATGACACCCAATCCGTATCCTCTTATGTCCTCAAAATGAAAAGCCTTATTGATCGAGCAAACCGTCTTAATCTCAACATATCTAATGAGCTAGCCACTGATCTTATCCTAAACTCCCTGTTAAAGAGGTTTGACCAATTTGTAATTAATTACAATATGAATGGGATGGATAAGACCATTGGTGAACTTCATGGCATGTTAAGGACGGCCGAAACTAGCATGGGTAAGAGGGCTTCACCCGTGCTAATGATCAATGATGGTGGGTCCAAGGGTAATAACACCTCTAAGCCAAAGGCAGCTAAGAGGAAAGGACACGCCAATCAAGGCAAGGGAAAGGGGAGGATGGTTACCCCAACCAAAAACAAGAATAAGAAGCAAAAGGTAGCCGAGAAGGCAAACCCCAAAGAAGACCCATGTTTCGGTTGCGGTGAGATGGGTCATTGGAAATGAAACTGTCCGGTCTATCTTAAGGAGTTGAAGGACAAGAGGGATGCAGGGCAAACCTCAGGTAATATATATATGGTATATATAGAGCTTAGTATTACTTCTTCTAATACATGGGTATTAGACACAGGATGTGGAACTCATATTTGCAATTCTTTGCAGGGGTTCAAAAGAAGTGATCATAAGGCGGGAACATCAAGTCTCTATATGGGCAATGGTGCAAAGGTGCATGTTAAAGCTCAAGGAGATTTTATTTTGAAGCTTCCAAGCGGATTGGAACTTATTTTAGAAAATGTTTTGTATGCTCCGGATTTGTGTAGAAACATTATTTCTATTTCTCGCTTAAAACAATGTGGTTACGTTGTTAATTTTATTGATGATGATATTCATGTTTCTAAAGTCAATGTATTCTATTTCAAGGCTTTGCCTTCAAATGGAATTTATGAATTGGTTCATGATGACGCATCATCGAGCTCTATATACCATACAAGCACCAAGAAACTCAAAAGGGATTTGAGTGATTCCTATTTATGGCATTGTCGCCTTGGCCATATAAACAAGAACCGAATGCATACACTTCAAAAGAATGGACTTTTGAAATCAAATGAACTAGACTCATTTGATGTATGTGAATCTTGTTTACAAGGCAAAATGACAAAAGCACCTTTCCAAGGGACCAATGAAAGGGCTAAAGACTTATTGGGATTAATACATTCGGATGTATGTGGACCCTTTAAGCCCATAGCTAGGAATGGTGAAAGATACTTCGTTACTTTCATTGATGACTTCAGTCGTTTCGGATATGTCTACTTGTTAAGACATAAGGACGAAACTTTTGAAGCATTCAAAGAGTATCAAAACGAAGTACAAAATCAACTCAATAAGACAATTAAGGTACTTCGAACCGATAGAGGAGGTGAATACCTAAGTGATGCCTTCCAAGATCATCTTAGAAGTTGTGGGATTATCTCGCAACTTACTCCACCCGGGACACCACAGCTTAATGGTGTGTCCGAAAGGAGGAACCGAACCCTAATGGATATGGTTCGATCTATGATGGCAAGAAGCTCGTTACCTCTATCATTTTGGGGTTATTGTCTAAGCTCCGCGGCTCGTATTTTAAATATGGCCCCAACCAAGAAAGTGGAACGAACTCCTCATGAGATGTGGTTTGGAAAACCTCCTTCTCTTTCATACTTGAAAGTATGGGGATGTGAAGCTTATCCTAAGCGTTACGTCCCTAATAAGTTGAATGCTCGATCCACGAAGTGTATCTTCATAGGATATCCCAAGGATGATATGGGATACTATTTCTATGATCCAACCGAGCAAAATGTATTTGTTGCTCGAAAGGCTGAATTCCTTGAAACTAAGTTCCTAATGGAAGGAAATAGTGAAAGGAAGATAGATCTTGAAGAGGTTCAAGATCAAGTAGATGATACACAATTGGCTGACACTAGCACTCAACATGAAAATGTTGAGAGTGATCAGATGGATGATCAAAATACACAAGACGTTCGCAGATCTGGTAGGATTAGTAATCCTCCTGAGAGATATGGGTTTCTCATGGATGGTTGCTATGTGGTTGATTTGGATAAACCAATAAACTACCAAGATGCTTTATCAAGGATTGATAAAGATAAATGGCAGGAAGCCATGAACGCTGAGATGCAATCCATGTATGACAACCAAGTTTGGGAACTTGTTACACAACCTACTGGCTCAAGGCTAGTTGATTGTAAATGGCTTTTCAAAATGAAAACCGACATACATGGAAACTTGGATACATATAAAGCTAGACTTGTAGCAAAAGGTTTCACTCAAACTCAAGGGGTTGACTATGATGAAACCTTTTCGCCTGTGGCGATGCTAAAGTCTATTAGGATATTACTTGCCATTGCTGCTCATTATGATTATGAAATATGGCAAATGGATGTCAAGACCGCTTTCCTAAATGGACATCTTGAGGAAGATGTCTATATGGTTCAGCCTGAGGGTTTTGTTGATCCGAAATATCCTAAAAAGGTATGCAAGTTAAAGAAGTCAATCTACGGATTGAAACAAGCATCTAGAATGTGGAATCATCGTTTTAATGAGGAGGCCAAGAAATTTGGCTTCATTAAAAATGGTGATGAAGCTTGTGTATACAAGAAAGCTAGTGGGAGCACTATCATGTTCCTTGTACTATATGTGGATGATATATTGTTATTTGGAAATGATATTCCGGCAATGCAAGGTGTTAAAACTTGGTTAAGCAAATGCTTCTCCATTAAGGATCTTGGAGAAGCACAATACGTTTTGGGGATTGGGATCTACAGGGATAGATCCAAGAAACTGATAGGTTAATCAAAGTGCATACATTGAAAAAATCTTGAAAAGGTTCAAGATGGAGAACTCTAAGAAAGGTTTGGTACCTATTCAAAAGGGAACACTTCTCAGTTCGTCTCAGTGCCCCACCACGAAAGATGAACAGGAGAGGATGAAGAAAATCCCATATGCGTCTGCCATTGGGTCTATCATGTATGCAATGATATGCACTAGACCGGATGTGTCATGCGCTCTTAGCCTGACAAGTAGATACCAGAATAACCCAGGAAATAGTCATTGGATTGCTGTCAAAAGTATATTGAAATACCTTAGGAGGACCAAGGATATGTTTCTGATATATGGGTCTGGTGAGGAGGAACTCGCTGTAAAAGGTTACGTGGACGCGAGTTTCCAAACTGATCGTGATGATTCTCGATCACAATCCGGTTATGTCTTCACATTAAATAGAGGTGCAGTCTCTTGGAAGAGTTCAAAACGGGATGTTGTTGCATTATCCACTACAGAGTCGGAGTACATTGCCGCCTCATTGGCAGCTCAGGAAGCTGCATGGATGAAGAAATTCATCGACGACTTAGGAGTTGTCCCTTCCATTCAGGACCCTCTTGAGATCTTTTGTGACAACGAGGGTGCGATTGCTCAAATCAAGGAACCTCGTTCTCACCAAAAGACCCGTCACATTGAGCGGAGATTCAACTACATAAGGGATGAAGTTGAAAAAGGAAAGATATGTATTCGCAAAGTTCACACAGATCTTAATATAGCGGATCCTCTCACGAAGCTCTTACATGGATCAAAACATGCAGGACATGTTTGTGCATTAGGGCTTCGATATTCTAGTGATTGGTCATGATCTATTTTAAGTATTGTAACGGAACGAAATTGTTCAAACTCATTAATATAATTATGGTATTAATTTATTTTGAGTTATGTTCCTATTTTGCATATTTTATCCATGAATAAGTAATTATTCTAAATTCCGTAGCCGATCACATTTGTGGGAGCAAATGTGAGGTTTAGACTATTATGAACTTGGATTGGTATACATTCACGGGATGAATGTGGGGCAAGGTTGCAACCAAGGTTCATAGATATTTGTTGGATACAAATATTGGAAGACCCGCTCTCAAGATTTACTAAATGGAGCCTTTGTGGTTGATCACATGTAATCTTGAGTAAAGGCGAATATCATTGTATCCTCTGACCTGAGATACGTATTGGGTTCGGATATTTACCAAGTATTGTGCCTTGATTCTTTTCTTAGCTATTCTGAAATATGGTAGTTCATAAGGAAGAGCTCAGGTACAATGCATGGTATGTATTTAGGACATATGTAGTCAAGATGGAATTTGTCCCTCTTATTCATTGAGAGTCAGATGTTTAAGGCCTGATAAAGTTAAATCTATAAGAGAGTGATCACTCTGTGTCTCTTGGATTTAACATGACATCTAGGACGAAAGGATACTATGAAAGATTTACCTATTCATATTCGAGATGGGAACTCGAAAGGGATGATGTTATTGAATGGCACAAAGTCATAACATATTGGGGGTGATGGACGGTCGTTAGGTGGTATCCATCACTTGCATTAATTCATATGTTTCTCGTGCAAGTGGGAGATTGAAGGTTTTTCGTATGCCCAAGAGACATATTGAATTAATGTGGCTAATATGTTATGATCCAAGTCGGGTCATACCCAATAACAAGCTTGCCGACACCTTAATCGTATTTAATCTTAATGAATGGATCATTAAATAAATACGCGACACTTGGATTTTAGAAAATCAGTTTTTCAAAATGTTATCACTTGAGATAAATTATTTGGATAATTTATATATAATTGTTTATAAGTTTAAATGATTATATTGTGTTATATTTTATAAAAGGGTTTATAAAATATAAAAGTAACATAAAAATATATACATGTTTTATATATATATATCTAGTTTATATATATGTATAAATACATTGTTATATAATATATATAGTGCAGAATTTGTGACTCCAAGACTCACAAGCATGCCTTGTTTATGTTTACTTTTAATAACACACAAGGGCCAAGGTGCATGCTTATGTATTAACCAAGGCCTTGACTCAAGAGTGAGAGGATAACACACATAAAAGTGACTTCAAAATTCTGGTTCTGCAGCCCCCTTTGCCGAACTGTTTTGGAGAAAAAGGAGGTTCCATTGCTTGCTATTTGATCACATTCAAGTGTTCTAAATCCTAACTAAATACAAAGGGTGTGTTGGTGATCAAAGCTTAGGGTATACTACACTTGAGGCTTCAAGTTAGAAGCTTTTAAATCATCATTTTCATCACACATTTCAGCTCAAATACTGCTGCTGCTGTTCGGTTTTCTCAAGGGCAGAAAAGTGGGTTTCATGCTAGGTTTCAAGGTGATAAAGGTTTAACCAACTCAAGGGTGGTTTGGTGTATTGTTCTATCATCTTCATCATCATCTAAGGCCTTCAAAACAGCCCTCAAACTTGGTTTTGAGGAGGTATTGAATCACTTCTTTTCTTGTTAATTGTAAGCATATATTTTCACAACTTGATCCTTGATGGGATTTGGCTTTAAATGGTTTAAAGATTAACAAGTTAAAATTGATAATTACACGCTTCCGTTTATAATGATTCTTAAAAGGTTTTAAGATATATGAACTTGTTAAATCCCAACAGTAATATCTCTAAAATGAGCAAATGCACAACGGAAGATTTCTTTCACACCTGAGAATAAACATTCTTTAAAGTGTCAACCAAAAGGTTGGTGAGTTTATTAGTTTATCATAATCAATATTTATTTCCATCATTTTTATTGACCACAAAATACTTATATTTCGAAAACAATCTGTGCAGGTCTGATCACTGCTGTAAAAATCATTCATATGAAGAACACCGGAACCTTTCAAAACAACTCACCAACTGTAGCTAATGCGTGCGTGCAATGCAAAATCATCTCACCGTGGTAGTTAATACAATATAATTTTATAACGGGAGCTAATGCGTGCGTGCAATGCAAAATCATCTCGCCGAGTGAAGTTAAAACGGAAGCTAATGCGTGCGTGCAATGCAAAATCATCTAACCGTTACTAACTACAAAATCGAATACAATACAATACAATACAATACAATACATCGGGAGCTAATGCGTGCGTGCAATGCAAAATCATCTCACCGATGGTAGCTAAAATGGGAGCTAATGCATGCGTACAATGACAAAATCATCTCTCCGTTACTAACTACAAAATCGATCCATTTCGGGAGCTAATGCGTGCGTGCAATGACAAAATCATCTCACCGATGGTCGATAATACAATCTATATGAAAATCGAACCTCTGAATCCAAATAATTCTATCATAGAATGTAGTTTTGAATATTTGTGTCTATTTGGTCAAACGTTTATAAAAAACAGTTTATGTATTCTCAGTTCAAAAATATATCTCAAAGCATTTAGTAAAACAGTGATAAAAAAAGCGCATATATTCTCAGTCCCAAAAATGTAAAGAGTAAAAGGGAGCAAATGAAACTCACGATACGATATTTTGTAGTAAAAATATGCATACGACGAAACTGAACAATGCAGGGTTGGCCTCGGATTCACGAACCCCTTTAAAAGCTTTTTTGTAAAAAGAAATGCCCTGGACCGGACTCGAAACCAAGACCTCTCGCCTAACAACCACTCCCTTAACCATTCCCTCTACCTTGATTATCTCATATAATACGGATTTTAAATTTACTTATTCCTTAATTCAATTTATTCTTCTTCTCATAAATTCATCATCATTTTCATAACTATAACTTCATCATAATATTTATCGAATATCATGTGACAACCCGGAAATTTCCAACCAAGTTTAAACTTTAATCTTTATATGTTTCCGACACGATAAGCAATATTTATTAAGTTAAATTTCAAGAATTTTAAACTATGTTCATACATTCATTCAACCTCGACCAAGTTCCAACGATTCACGAACCACTAAACGAATATGATTATATATGTATATGTGTATATATATTATAACTTGAAACGTAAACAAAATATTAGATTAAATACTTTATATGATTGTATCTGTTTCAAAATGTTTATCAATGGAATTAGAAGATAAGATCAAATGATTGAATTATCAGATATTTTGAATTATGATTACAAGTCTCTGTTGAAAGGCCCACGTTGATTCGAGAAATCTTTCCATTTTAACAATATTCGGAAAATAGTAAAGTGATTCATAAATAAGAACAAATTGTCAATCATTGAGAACTAGACAAAGGATAGTGGAAGATTGAATCTCATAAAGACTCGATTGATCTATTTAGTTTCAAACGTACAAAATGTTTTCAGTTTAAAAAGAACTTTATTATTAAAACGTATATAACTTTTATAAATATCTAGAACCACTTTTGACAACTCATTACTTAACTAGTATGATAAAGATAACGATATTTATATTTTATTTTATTAAATATATATAACGATTTAAATTAATATTATATATATTTATACGCGTATTATACGTACATAGTTTTATACTTTTAATATACTTAAACTTTACCTTTACTTTATTTTTACTTTACTTTAACTTTAATAATTCACTTTA
Source organism: Rutidosis leptorrhynchoides (assembly GCF_046630445.1). Classification (NCBI taxonomy): domain Eukaryota; kingdom Viridiplantae; phylum Streptophyta; class Magnoliopsida; order Asterales; family Asteraceae; genus Rutidosis; species Rutidosis leptorrhynchoides. The sequence goes on from NC_092336.1 coordinate 342,837,257, forward strand.
ATAATTCATACTTTAATAATTTACTTTAATAATTCATACTTTAATAATTCACTTTAATAATTCATACTTTAATAATTCACTTTAATAATTCAAAAATCTATTATAAATAGAATTCAATAGGTTTCATTATTTCATAGAAACTTGAAAATATTTTTCTCTAAACTCTCTCAATCGATTTACATATATATATTTACTCCGTATTATTTCAAGATATTATTAGTATACATAAAATATTACGACGGAGTGCTGTCCGAGTGATTTCGAAATTGTTTTTCGAGTAGGATAGGATTAAGGAAATTATGGGTTATAGCTATGGAGGTGATTGAGTATGGTTCATGGGTATGCTCGTGAGGTCAATATAGTGTTTATCATTTCCGTTGCGTCTACGTACCTTTCCTGCAATATTGAATCTCAATATTGATACGTGAGTACTCATAATTTAACTTTTACATACTAATAGTGTATCCCTGACAAGTGCTCGAGTATTTAGGATTATGCATGCTTGTACTTTTGATATTGCCCTCAGACAGGTTAGGTTGAATCTTGAATTAGTTACACTTGCGGTTGAGATAAGGTATAAGATATGCATGTCCTTGGAAAGCTAGCGAAAAATTAAGAAACTTTTCCTTTAGATATCGAATGGTTTCGATGAACGGATTAGAAGTTATAATCAATTGAATTTTCGATATTTTTATTAAAAATGATTATTATTATCGTCGTTTTTATCGTCGTTCTAGTTTTATCTTATTATTATCATTATTATTATCTTTATTAATAAAAGGGATTTATCATTAAAAATTGTTATTTTTTTATTATTATTACTATCGTTATTATCGTTAAAGTTATAATTAGTATTATTATTATTATCCAATTATTATTATTATTATTATTATTATTATTATTATTATTATTATTATTATTAGTATTATTATTATTATTATCATTATTAATATATATATCATTATTTAAAAATGGTTATTGTTATTGTTATTATTATTATTACTATATTATCATTAATATAATTATTAGTATTATCGTTAATAATGTTATAGTAACTATCATTATTAATATTAGTGTAATTAAAACAAATATTTGTAACACCTAATTATTTTGCTTACTATTATTATCATTATTATGAACACGATATAAAAGACGATTAAAAGCTATTAAACCAAATGATTAGGAAATAGTGAGTAAGAGTATCATGATGAAATTAAAATATTATAAGATATTGATTTAGATAAAATTATCGTTCTTATTATTTTTATCATTACTATTATTATTAAAAGTATCGTTAGTATTAAAACTATCATTTTAACAAAAAATATCATTTTAATAGAAATGTCATTGTTACTATAAAATATCATTATTATTATTATTATTTTAAAGATATTATTAAAAATTATCGTAAATATTAAAGTTATCATAATTAGAATTATCGTTTTATCATAATGTCATCTTAGTAATTATAAATATTGATATTTTTATAATAATAATTATTATTACAAAATAATACAACTTTTACTTACTATCATTATAGATATTATTTTATCAAATAAATATGTGATAAAAACATATTTTACTACGTGTAATAATTTACTTTAAAAATTCCTATCATATTATCTTTATGATATTAAATGAAGCCTATAAATTTTATTACTTAATATATATAAAAGTATATTTTATTATATAAATTTAATATAAAATTTTATTTATTAATAAATAAATTATATTATTTACTCTAATAAATCTTTTAAAAATATTTAAAAATATAAAATGACGATATTTAAACTATATATTAATCATGTATAGATTTTTGGAAATTATTTTGAGTCATATTTACTTTTGTTGACTTTTACATATTAGTCTCGAGCATTAGGATTGTGGTACACTATGACTTGACCTAATTTGTTAGACAAATATTGACCAACACATAAATATATATAATTAATTTAGGTTCGTGAATCCGAGGCCAACCTTGCACTTGTTCAATGACGTTATAGGTATTTTTACTACGAAATACAGTATTGTGAGTTTCATTTGCCTTTTTACCCTTTATATTTTTGGGACTGAGAATACATGCGCTTTTATAAATGTTTGACGAAATAGACATAAGTAATTGAAACTACATTCTATGGTTGAATTATCGAAATCGAATATGCCCCTTTTTATTAAAGTCTGGTAATCTAGGAATTAGGGAACAGACACCCTAATTGACGCGAATCCTAAAGATAGATCTATTGGGCCTAACAAACCCCATCCAAAGTACCGGATGCTTTAGTACTTCGAAATTTATATCATGTCCGAAGGGGGATCCCGGAATGATAGGGGATATTCTTATATGTATCTAGTTAATGTCGGTTACCAGGTGTTTACCATATCAATGATTATTTTTGTCTCTATGCATGGGACGTATATTTATGAGAACTGGAAATGAAATTCTTGTGGTCTATTAAAATGATGGAAATAAATGATTATGATAAACTAATGAACTCACCAACCTTTTGGTTGACACTTTAAAGCATGTTTATTCTCAGGTATTAAAGAAATCTTCCGCTGTGCATTTGCTCATTTTAAAGATATTACTTGGAGTCTTTCATAGCATATTTCGAAGAACGTTGCATTCGAGTCATTGAGTTCATCAAAGATTATTATTAAATCAATTTATAGTTGGATAGTGGATATTATGAAATGGTATGCATGCCTGTCAATTTTCGATGTAAAGAAAGTTTGTCTTTTAAAAACGAATGCAATGTTTGTAAAATGTATCATATAGAGGTCAAATACCTCGCAATGTAATCAACTATTGTGAATCGTTTATAATGTATATGAACGGGTCCTTTCAGTTGGTATCAGAGCGGTGGTCTTAGCGAACCAGGTCTGCATTAGTGTGTCTAACTGATAAGTCGATAGGATGCATTAGTGAGTCTGGACTTCGACCGTATCTGCATGTCAAAAGTTTTGCTTATCATTTTGTGTCGAAAATTAACTACTTATCATCCTCAGGAAATTACCTGCTTATCATTTTTAGTCTAAGACACGTCTTGCTGCATTGATTGCATGAATAGTGTATAGACAAAAATTTATATCTTAGCATATCTGCTAAATCATATCTTATCGTATCGTATCTGTTACTTTAAACTTTGCCTGACATATCCAGCAAAGTCCTCCGTAATCTACGAAATCTTTTGATCTATATATATATATATATATATATATATATATATATATATATATATTCTATGTAATTAGAATACCATCCGTTAGCTAAAATCATTTCATATCGAAAAAGAAAAAAAAATCCTTTATCCAATCGTATGAAATAGAATTCGTCATCAGTTCAAGTCACTCAGATTCCGAAATGGAATCCCATTCAAGCTCCGAAAGCAGTGTGACCGGAATAGATCAACCAATCAGTCATCACCTATTCTGGATGAATTGGGGATGGGTTCGTAGCCTCCTCAATCATTGGAGACAAGAAGAAGGTGATCCCTTCCATCCACCACATTGCCCTCTTGACGAAGAACCTAAAGCACTTACCGGCGAACCTGTCCGAAACACCATTTTCTCGCTCATTTCCAGAGTATCTCGTCACGATTATATATTACATCAAATTTTAGATTTTATTTATCCGCTCGTCCGAACCGACAATCACCCCAGTGTAATAGAAGAAGTCAACGAGCTTCGCGCTCGGGTAGTAGCTTTGGAGAATATGGTGCAGAGATTACAAACACCAGCAGCAGCATCAGCAGCATAACCAGTACCACCATCATCAACGCCAACAGTACCATTACCACCTCCAACCACAACCACGCCGTAAACCTCAACTTCACAATCTGTCCCACGAGCATCAACGTCATACGCACCATAGATACCAAGGAGTACCAACAACAATAACTGACGAAGTATTAATTCATAACTTCATTGGAGAAACATTCCGCGGCGATTATGTAATCTCTAAAGTCTTAGAGATTATATAATCTAGCCCTAATCATAAATCAGTTAAGCGAACCAAAATGATAGAAGGGAGAGTAGAAACCCTGATAAAAATGGTGTGTGATTAACAAGCTAAACTTGCTTTACCAACAGCATCAACAGTACCGTCAGCGTTACCAGCATCGTCAGTACAGTCAACATCCGAATCAACAACACCGATAACATCACAAACTCTGTCAGTTCAAGAATCACTGTGGACATCATTACGAATCAATAACGTGTATATTGTATCAACGAGTTATGAAGAATTAACTCATTCCCTCTGAAGAAATTATATTATATATATATATATATATATATATATATATATATATATATATATATTGAAATAAATCTTTCCGTGCTAAGCTATTGTGTGTGAATCTTAACTACTCGGTTAATTCATATTATAAATATGCAATAATGTACGTCCTTCGCCCGCAACTTAACCAGCGTTAACTACAATCTCTGTCGCAATTCAACAAATTTCAATTCATAATAAATCAAGTATATATTTGATTTTACACTTTCATCATCGATGTACCCGAAACTTTTCAGATAACATCATTCGTACTTTGCGAAATTCACAAGAATTCCACGAACGGAATGAAATGTCCCATTCTTATTGATTAAAAACGTTCCATATTAATTGATTTCGTTGCGAGGTTTTGACCTCTATATGAGACGTTTTTCAAAGACTGCATTCATTTTAAAACAAACCATAACCTTTATTTCATCAATAAAGGTTTAAAAGTTTTACGTAGATTATCAAATAATGATAATCTAAAATATCCTGTTTACACACGACCATTACATAATGGTTTACAATACAAATATGTTACAACAAAATAAGTTTCTTGAATGCAGTTTTTACACAATATCATACAAGCATGGACTCCAAATCTCGTCTTTATTTAAGTATGCGACAGCGGAAGCTCTTAATAATCACCTGAGAATAAACATGCTTAAAACGTCAACAAAAATGTTGGTGAGTTATAGGTTTAACCTATATATATCAAATCATAATAATAGACCACAAGATTTCATATTTCAATACACATCCCATACATAGAGATAAAAATCATTCATATGGTGAACACCTGGTAACCGACATTAACAAGATGCATATATAAGACTATCCCCATCATTCCGGGACACCCTTCGGATATGATATAAATTTCGAAGTACTAAAGCATCTGGTACTTTGGATGGGGTTTGTTAGGCCCAATAGATCTATCTTTAGGATTCGCGTCAATTAGGGTGTCTGTTCCCTAATTCTTAGATTACCAGACTTAATAAAAATGGGCATATTCGATTTCGATAATTCAACCATAGAATGTAGTTTCACGTACTTGTGTCTATTTTGTAAATCATTTATAAAACCTGCATGTATTCTCATCCCAAAAATATTAGATTTTAAAAGTGGGACTATAACTCACTTTCACAGATTTTTACTTCGTCGGGAAGTAAGACTTAGCCACTGGTTGATTCACGAACCTATAACAATATATACATATATATCAAAGTATGTTCAAAATATATTTACAACACTTTTAATATATTTTGATGTTTTAAGTTTATTAAGTCAGCTGTCCTCGTTAGTAACCTACAACTAGTTGTCCACAGTTAGATGTACAGAATTAAATCGATAAATATTATCTTGAATCAATCCACGACCCAGTTTATACGTATCTCAGTATTGATCACAACTCAAACTATATATATTTTGGAATCAACCTCAACCCTGTATAGCTAACTCCAACATTCACATATAGAGTGTCTATGGTTGTTCCGAAATATATATAGATGTGTCGACATGATAGGTCGAAACATTGTATACGTGTCTATGGTATCTCAAGATTACATAATATACAATACAAGTTGATTAAGTTATGGTTGGAATAGATTTGTTACCAATTTTCACGTAGCTAAAATGAGAAAAATTATCCAATCTTGTTTTACCCATAACTTCTTCATTTTAAATCCGTTTTGAGTGAATCAAATTGCTATGGTTTCATATTGAACTCTATTTTATGAATCTAAACAGAAAAAGTATAGGTTTATAGTCGGAAAAGTAAGTTACAAGTCATTTTTGTAAAGGTAGTCATTTCAGTCGAAAGAACGACGTCTAGATGACCATTTTAGAAAACATACTTCCACTTTGAGTTTAACCATAATTTTTGGATATAGTTTCATGTTCATAATAAAAATCATTTTCTCAGAATAAAAACTTTTAAATCAAAGTTTATCATAGTTTTTAATTAACTAACCCAAAACAGCCCGCGGTGTTACTACGACGGCGTAAATCCGGTTTTACGGTGTTTTTCGTGTTTCCAGGTTTTAAATCATTAAGTTAGCATATCATATAGATATAGAACATGTGTTTAGTTGATTTTAAAAGTCAAGTTAGAAGGATTAACTTTTGTTTGCAAACAAGTTTAGAATTAACTAAACTATGTTCTAGTGATTACAGGTTTAAACCTTCGAATAAGATAGCTTTATATGTATGAATCGAATGATGTTATGAACATCATTAATACCTTAAGTTCCTTGGATAAACCTACTGGAAAAGGGAAAAAATGGATCTAGCTTCAACGGATCCTTGGATGGCTCGAAGTTCTTGAAGCAGAATCATGACACGAAAACAAGTTCAAGTAAGATCATCACTTGAAATAAGATTGTTATAGTTATAGAAATTGAACCAAAGTTTGAATATGATTATTACCTTGTATTAGAATGATAACCTACTGTAAGAAACAAAGATTTCTTGAGGTTGGATGATCACCTTACAAGATTGGAAGTGAGCTAGCAAACTTGAAAGTATTCTTGATTTTATGAAACTAGAACTTTTGAAATTTATGAAGAACACTTAGAACTTGAAGATAGAACTTGAGAGAGATCAATTAGATGAAGAAAATTGAAGAATGAAAGTGTTTGTAGGTGTTTTTGGTCGTTGGTGTATGGATTAGATATAAAGGATATGTAATTTTGTTTTCATGTAAATAAGTCATGAATGATTACTCATATTTTTGTAATTTTATGAGATATTTCATGCTAGTTGCCAAATGATGGTTCCCACATGTGTTAGGTGACTCACATGGGCTGCTAAGAGCTGATCATTTGAGTGTATATACCAATAGTACATACATCTAAAAGCTGTGTATTGTACGAGTACGAATACGGGTGCATACGAGTAGAATTGTTGATGAAACTGAACGAGGATGTAATTGTAAGCATTTTTGTTAAGTAGAAGTATTTTGATAAGTGTATTGAAGTCTTTCAAAAGTGTATAAATACATATTAAAACACTACATGTATATACATTTTAACTGAGTCGTTAAGTCATCGTTAGTCGTTACATGTAAGTGTTGTTTTGAAACCTTTAGGTTAACGATCTTGTTAAATGTTGTTAAGCCAATGTTTATAATATCAAATGAGATTTTAAATTATTATATTATCATGATATTATCATGTATGAATATCTCTTAATATGATATATATACATTAAATGTCTTTACAACGATAATCGTTACATATATGTCTCGTTTAAAAATCATTAAGTTAGTAGTCTTGTTTTTACATATGTAGTTCATTGTTAATATACTTAATGATATGTTTGCTTATCATAGTATCATGTTAACTATATATATATATCCATATATATGTCATCATATAGTTTTTACAAGTTTTAACGTTCGTGAATCACCGGTCAACTTGGGTGGTCAATTGTCTATATGAAACATATTTTAATTAATCAAGTCTTAACAAGTTTGATTGCTTAACATGTTGGAAACATTTAATCATGTAAATATCAATCTCAATTAATATATATAAACATGGAAAAGTTCGGGTCACTACAGTACCTACCCGTTAAATAAATTTCGTCCCGAAATTTTAAGCTGTTGAAGGTGTTGACGAATCTTCTGGAAATAGATGCGGGTATTTCTTCTTCATCTGATCTTCACGCTCCCAGGTGAACTCGGGTCCTCTACGAGCATTCCATCGAACCTTAACAATTGGTATCTTGTTTTGCTTAAGTCTTTTAACCTCACGATCCATTATTTCGACGGGTTCTTCGATGAATTGAAGTTTTTCGTTGATTTGGATTTCATCTAACGGAATAGTGAGATCTTCTTTAGCAAAACATTTCTTCAAATTCGAGACGTGGAAAGTGTTATGTACAGCCGCGAGTTGTTGAGGTAACTCAAGTCGGTAAGCTACTGGTCCGACACGATCAATATTCTTGAATGGTCCAATATACCTTGGATTTAATTTCCCTCGTTTACCAAATCGAACAACGCCTTTCCAAGGTGCAACTTTAAGCATGACCATCTCTCCAATTTCAAATTCTATATCTTTTCTTTTAATGTCAGCGTAGCTCTTTTGTCGACTTTGGGCGGTTTTCAACCGTTGTTGAATTTGGATGATCTTCTCGGTAGTTTCTTGTATAATCTCTGGACCCGTAATCTGTCTATCCCCCACTTCACTCCAACAAATCGGAGACCTGCACTTTCTACCATAAAGTGCTTCAAACGGCGCCATCTCAATGCTTGAATGGTAGCTGTTGTTGTAGGAAAATTCTGCTAACGATAGATGTCGATCCCAACTGTTTCCGAAATCAATAACACATGCTCGTAGCATGTCTTCAAGTGTTTGTATCGTCCTTTCGCTTTGCCCATCAGTTTGTGGATGATAGGCAGTACTCATGTCTAGACAAGTTCCTAATGCTTGCTGCAATGTCTGCCAGAATCTTGAAATAAATCTGCCATCCCTATCAGAGATAATAGAGATTGGTATTCAATGTCTGGAGACGACTTCCTTCAAATACAGTCGTGCTAACTTCTCCATCTTGTCATCTTCTCTTATTGGCAGGAAGTGTGCTGATTTGGTGAGACGGTCAACTATTACCCAAATAGTATCAAAACCACTTGCAGTCCTTGGCAATTTAGTGATGAAATCCATGGTAATGTTTTCCCATTTCCATTCCGGGATTTCGGGTTGTTGAAGTAGACCTGATGGTTTCTGATGCTCAGCTTTGACCTTAGAACACGTCAAACATTCTCCTACGTATTTAGCAACATCGGCTTTCATACCCGGCCACCAAAAATGTTTCTTGAGATCCTTGTACATCTTCCCCGTTCCAGGATGTATTGAGTATCTGGTTTTATGAGCTTCTCTAAGTACCATTTCTCTCATATCTCCAAATTTTGGTACCCAAATCCTTTCAGCCCTATACCGGGTTCCGTCTTCCCGAATATTAAGATGCTTCTCCGATCCTTTGGGTATTTCATCCTTTAAATTTCCCTCTTTTAAAACTCCTTGTTGCGCCTCCTTTATTTGAGTAGTAAGGTTATTATGAATCATTATATTCATAGATTTTACTCGAATGGGTTCTCTGTCCTTCCTGCTCAAGGCATCGGCTACCACATTTGCCTTCCCCGGGTGGTAACGAATCTCAAAGTCGTAATCATTCAACAATTCAATCCACCTACGCTGCCTCATATTTAGTTGTTTCTGATTAAATATATGCTGAAGACTTTTGTGGTCGGTATATATAATACTTTTGACCCCATATAAGTAGTGCCTCCAAGTCTTTAATGCAAAAACAACCGCTCCTAATTCCAAATCATGCGTCGTATAATTTTGTTCGTGAATCTTCAATTGTCTAGACGCATAAGCAATCACCTTCGTTCGTTGCATTAATACACAACCGAGACCTTGCTTTGATGCGTCACAATAAATCACAAAATCATCATTCCCTTCAGGCAATGACAATATAGGTGCCATAGTTAGCTTTTTCTTCAATAACTGAAACGCTTTCTCTTGTTCATCATTCCATTCAAATTTCTTCCCTTTATGCGTTAATGCAGTCAAGGGTTTTGCTATTCTGGAAAAGTCTTGGATGAACCTTCTGTAGTAACCAGCTAGTCCTAAAAACTGGCGTATGTGTTTCGGAGTTTCGGGGTTTCCCACTTTTCAACAGTTTCTATCTTTGCCGGATCCACCTTAATACCTTCTTTGTTCACTATGTGACCGAGGAATTGAACTTATTCCAACCAAAATGCACACTTTGAAAATTTAGCGTACAATTCTTCCTTCCTCAATACTTCTAACACCTTTCTCAAATGTTCACCGTGTTCTTGGTCATTCTTTGAGTAAATAAGTATGTCATCAATGAAAACAATGAAAAACTTGTCAAGGTATGGTCCACACACTCAGTTCATAAGGTCCATGAACACAGCTGGTGCATTAGTTAAACCAAACGGCATGACCATAAACTCGTAATGACCGTAACGTGTTCTGAAAGCAGTCTTTGGAATATCATCTTCTTTCACCCGCATTTGATGATACCCGGAACGTAAGTCAATCTTTGAATAAACAGACGAGCCTTGTAGTTGATCAAATAAGTCGTCGATTCTCAGTAGTGGGTAGCGGTTCTTGATGGTAAGTTTGTTCAACTCTCGGTAGTCGATACACAACCTGAATGTACCATCTTTCTTCTTGACAAACAAAACAGGAGCTCCCCACGGTGATGTGCTTCGTCGAATGAAACCACGGTCTAAAAGTTCTTGTAATTGGCTTTGCAGTTCTTTCATCTCGCTGGGTGTGAGTCTGTAAGGAGCACGAGCTATTGGTGCAGCTCCTGGTACAAGATCTATTTGAAATTCAACGAATCGATGTGGGGGTAATCCCGGTAATTCTTTCGAAAATACATCGGGAAATGCTTTTGCGACGGGAACATCATTGATGCTCTTTTCTTCAGTTTGTACTTTCTCGACGTGTGCTAGAACAGCATAGCAACCTTTTCTTATTAGTTTTTGTGCCTTCAAATTACTAATAAGATGTAGCTTCGTGTTGCCCTTTTCTCCGTACACCATTAAGGGTTTTCCTTTTTCTCGTATAATGCGAATTGTATTTTTGTAACAAACGATCTCTGCTTTCACTTCTTTCAACCAGTCCATACCGATTATCACATCAAAACTCCCTAACTCTACTGGTATCAAGTCAATCTTAAATATTTCGCTACCCAGTTTAATTTCTCGATTCCGGCATATATTATCTGCTGAAATTAATTTACCGTTTGCTAATTCGAGTAAAAATTTACTATCCAACAGCGTCAATGGACAACTTAATTTAGCACAAAAATCTCTACTCATATAGCTTCTATCCGCACCCGAATCAAATAAAACGTAAGCAGATTTATTGTCAATAAGAAACGTACCCGTAACAAGCTCCGGGTCTTCCTGTGCCTCTACCGCATTAATATTGAAAAATCTTCCGCGGCCTTGTCCATTCGTGTTCTCCTGGTTCGGGCAATTTCTAATAATGTGGCCCAGTTTTCCACATTTATAACAAACTACATTGGCATAACTTGCTCCGACACTAATTGCTCCGCCATTACTCGTTCCGACACCATTTGTTCCTTTCGTTCTGTTAACCCCTGGTCCGTAGACCTCACACTTCGCCGCGCTATGACCATTTCTTTTACACTTGTTTCAAAATTTGGTGCAGAACCCCGAGTGATACTTTTCACACCTTTGGCATAGCTGCTTCTGATTGTTGTTGTTGTTGCGGTTGTTATTGTTGTTGGGATGATTGTTGTAGTTGCTATTGTTGTTGTTGTTGTTGTTGTTGTTGTTGTTGTTGTAGTTGTTGTTGTTGTTGTTGTTGTTATTGTTGTTGTTGTTGTTGGGCCGTTTGTTGTAGTTGCGATTGATGTTGCAATTGTTGGGATAATTGTTGCGATTATTATTGTAATTGCTGTTGTTGTTGTATTGGTGATTCTTATCACCGTTTTCCTCCCACTTTCTTTTGACTTGCTTCACATTGGCCTCTTCAGCCGTCTGTTCTTTAATTCTTTCCTCAATCTGGTTCACTAGTTTGTAAGCCATTCTACATGCCTGTTGTATGGAGGCGGGCTCGTGTGAACTTATATCTTCTTGGATTCTTTCCGGTAATCCTTTCACAAACGCGTCGATCTTTTCTTCCTCATCTTCGAATGCTCCCGGACACAATAGGCACAATTCTGTGAATCGTCTTTCGTACGTGGTAATATCAAATCCTTGGGTTCGTAACCCTCTAAGTTCTGTCTTGAGCTTATTGACCTCAGTTCTGGGACGGTACTTCTCATTCATCAAGTGCTTGAATGCTGACCACGGTAGTGCATACGCATCGTCTTGTCCCACTTGCTCTAGATAGGTATTCCACCATGTTAACGCAGAACCTGTGAAGGTATGCGTAGCGTACTTCACTTTGTCCTCTTCAGTACACTTACTTATGGAAAACACCGATTCGACCTTCTCGGTCCACCGTTTCAATCCGATCGGTCCTTCGGTTCCATCAAATTCCAAAGGTTTGCAGGCAGTGAATTCTTTGTAGGTGCATCCTACACGATTTCCTGTACTGCTAGATCCAAGTTTATTGTTGGTATGTAGCGCAGCCTGTACTGCGGCTATGTTTGAAGCTATAAAAGTACGGAATTCCTCTTCATTCATATTCACGGTGTGTCGAGTAGTCGGTGCCATTTCCTTCAAAATAGTCAAATGGAACAAGTTAATCATACAGAATATTAAGAGTAGTTAATAGTATTTCGTAGCATAATATGAACTCATTTATAAAAGCTTTTTCTTCATATTAGCGTTTTATAAGTTTAAATTCGGGTAGTACCTACCCGTTAAGTTCATACTTAGTAGCTAATATACAATTCAACTACTACAATTCTATATGAAAAACTGATTATAATAATATTTCGCGTTCAAACTTTTATACAATATTTTACAAAATTACAATACCGCTTATTTTACATAAAGCATGAAATATAGCACACAATAACTTTGATACAAGATAGTTGTGAAGATAATTCTAGCTAGTACACAAGTCGTTCAGCAAAGGCAATAAAGACACGTAATTCATACGTCCAGAAACAAGTCATGCATTCTGGTTTTACTAGGACTACTTCCCATCCTTAGTCTTGTGGAACATAACCGTTATGGCCGTTGATAAGATAGCGTGTTGTAACGTCGTCAAAGGGACGAGGGTTACGTAATAACCAACAGTCTCGTAATAACCTAAAAACCTCATTTCTTACCCCAATTACCGACTCCGTCACTTGTGGGAACGTTTTGTTTAATAGTTGTAGCCCGATGTTCTTTTTCTCACTTTGGTGAGAAGCGAACATTACTAACCCGTAAACATAGCATGCTTCTTTATGTTGCATGTTAGCCGCTTTTTCTAAATCATGAAGTCCTATATTCGGATACATTGAGTCAAAATAATTTCTTAACCCGTTGCGTAAAATAGCATTTGGGTTCCCCGCAATATATGCGTCAAAGTAAACACATCGTAACTTATGGGTTTCCCAATGTGATATCCCCCATCTTTCAAACGAAAGTCTCTTATAAACCGAGACATTCTTGGAACGTTCTTCGAATGTCTTACAAACTGATTTCGCCGTAAATGGTTGTGCCGAAGAATTCTGACCGACTCTAGAAAAGATTTCATCAGTCATGTCTCCGGATAGGTCTCTTAAAATATTGGGTTGTCAATCCATTTTGTGTTTTTATACTGTAAAATAGACAAGAGTTAGCTTCATAAAAAAAACTTATTTAATACAAGCAATTTTTACATATATCATAAAGCATAAGCACACTATATTACATATATTACACCACACGAATACAACTATCTTATTCCGACTTGCTTGTTTCTTCTTCTTCGGTTTTGGTTCGTT